>NW_028318326.1:5325000-5625000 GCF_062004578.1 Staurois parvus | reverse complement strand
AATGATTGATTCTAATAGAGTCATAGTAGTAGTAAGTTGACCGTGGAATCATGGGAGATTTCCTTGGTCCAGTTCCCAAGTTATCATAGTTAATTGGTTCATTCATTCATTTGGAACCTTTGTGGTTACATTGTTTTCAATGGCTTTTCGGTTATATTTTGATTATATAAGTTGAAAAATGGGCATTGTGCTGTCTCAAAGTCACTCATGCGGTAAAAACTTCATATCATGATCTAGATGACTCCGTGACCCTATTTATGATTTTGACACAAAAAGAGAGAATATTGGAAAAAAAGAAAAAGAAACAAAATTTGCACAAATGATTTTCTTCTAAAATATGAATATGTAATTTAAAATACAGTAATTAACCTTTCTGGAAAGATATTCTCCTTTATGACAAGTCATTGTACTTTGAATATTTTATCTCTAAAATAAAAGGTGAATAGAATAAGCCTTAATGTTGTTCACTGTTGCATGAATATTACTTTTGCCTTATTTAAAATAAGTGTAATCTAGAACAATCAGTATTCATAATATGCCATTACATGAGAATTTATATCTGGTGTGAATAGGAATTCTATCTGAGACTTATTTATCAATATGTCTCCATCAATTCCCTATATCTAGTAATCAGACTCAAAACTCAATTGGGAAATTACTTTTGTGGAATGGAAGTTCGAACTTGACTGGTGGCTAGTGGAAAATCCATACAGTTCTTATTTGAGACACACAGGGGTGTTGGGTTACAATAAGACCAGGGGAACTGAAGTTGAAAAGTGAAGATTTATTGTTATAGAAGTGCCGAGATGTGTACATTTTTCTTAGCAGTACTCTGAAAGATTCCTGGTTTGAGTTTGCCTAGGCACTCCTGAGTATTCAGCTTCAAAGCTGTATGTCTGAAGCATAAATCGAAAGCACTGCTGCCTCAGGTTGCTAGTCTCAGTAGATTTGGGGTGAGATTTGATCATATAACTACTGTGTTACTCACGGTTCTCCTTTCTGGAGTCTCTGATATGAGGATGCAAAGCCCTGCTTCTATCAAGATGACCACCTCCACACAGACACAGCGCAGAACAAGGCAAGGCATGGTTTGTCAGTAATTGGGAAGGATCAGCCTCAGGGAGACCATGGTCAGCACTGGTGACTTGTTCTTTGCCCTCTGCCTGCCATGTTTCTGGGCGCAGCTTCCAGAGTTTATTTCCTTCTTAAAGGTGAATTCCAGGCAAACAGCTAAATACGTCATTGAAGCACATATGTTTTTTATATTTATTTTGCCTGTAAAAAAGATTTGTATTTTTGTTCATCCTGTCCCGAGAAAGACAGACAGCTCAGCTAGCCTATTGCCACTGCATTTAAAGTGATGCTAAAGGATCTGATTTTTCTTCTTTTTTTATAACAAACATGTCATACTTACCTGCTCTGTGCAATGGTTTTGCACAAAGCAGCCTTGATCCTCTTCTTCTTGGGCCCCTGGTCCTGGCTTCTCCCCCCTTCTGAGTACCCCCAGAGCTGCTTGCTCTGGGTGCACTCATGCATGCTCGCTCTCGAGCCTCCTCTGTGTGTCTACAAGACAAGTAGAGTATGGCTCGGCCCCATCCCCAGCTCCCTCCTTACTGGCTGTGATTGAAAGCAGTGGGAGCCAATGACTCCTGCTGCTGCGTCTCAGCCAATAAGGAGGGAGATACTTGGGAGAGTAACTGCTCTTGTGCACATCACTGGATCAAGATTGGGCTCAGGTAAATATTGGGGGGTTTCGGGGGGAGCTGCACTCTGAAAGTTTTTTATCTTCATGCATGGAATTCATGAAGGTAAAAAAAAACCTTCCTCCTTTAGAACCACTTTAAAGTGTATCTAAATCCAAAAACAAAAATGTAATTGTGCAGCCCACCACCTGACCTCTGTGACAAAGCCCTGATGAGTGGGGCAAAACATGTCAGGGGGGCGTGGCTGGAGTGGCCCTGGCTGAGGCCACGTTCATCTACATACTAATGCACTGGGTTGGTGAGCAGCACAGGGGTCTCAACCAGCTTTATAATGTAGAGCACTGGCAAGCATGGAAATTCCCGGACTCCAACTCGAATGAAAACTCAAAGTGCAGTGCCAGACAAGGTCATGAAAGAAAAAACATGCCTCTCATAGTGCAATACGTATCAAAATATTCTTTATTTGCGCAAAGAGGATCCTAATTACAAGCTGTAGAACAATTAAAAGCATTCACATGAACCGTATCCAAGATGGCAGACAGCGCGATAACGTCAGAGGGAGACTCTGCCCAATAGATTCAGGATTACCAGAAAGGTACGGTTAAGGGAAGGTTAGTATAGCCGTAAATGCCTCACAGGAGTGTTATATGGAATAGTTTAAGAAATATAGGGAAGATTAGTGTGATTGATGTTAGGATAACAGAAGGTTATTGCAAGTTTTAGTTTTAGCATTATAGAGCAGATTAGTGTTAGAGATACAGAAAATGTTAGTTTTAGGATTTAGGAGTTATTGTGATGGTTAAAGGAACAGGGAGGGTTAGTATAAAGCAGGGGCGGACTGACAACTCATGGGGCCCCCGGGCAATTGGGGATCATGGGGCCCCTGTGTCCTTGCCCTCACTCAAAACACACCCAAAAAAGCCTATAAAAGGTACCAGGGGCATTTTATGGGCCCCCCTACTGACCCCAGGCCCTCGGGCAGTGCCCGAGTGCTCGAATGGTCAGTCCGCCCCTGGTATAAAGATAAATGTCTTACAGGGAAGGATAATGGGGGGGGGATCCTATTTAGGGTTAAATTAAGAGTTATTTTTGGGGTTATCTGCAGGGTTAGTGTTAGGTTTGCAGGTAGCGTTAGGGTGTTAGGGTTACAAGGTGAATTAATGTGAGAAGGGGTCTCATTGTCATAATGGCAAAAAGCTAAAATGTGTATTTACTTTTACTGTTCTATTTTAAGGCATTTTTATCTTTGACATTTGTGGACATACTTTATAGTTTACTATGAAATACAAAAATGCCCTCCTCTGCCTCATATGACTATAGTAAGCTTTACGTATACACTGTATACCTGTCACAAATCACATATATACCAAAACCCTTTTTATGTAACCATGTTATGTAAGTCACACCAATCCAACTTTGAAATCATGCAACTTTTTTATTTTTAATTTTTTTACTGTGCAAAAGTTTAAGTAAGGTGTGAGGAAATGTTGTATTGTAAGAATGCTCTCAAATATATATATATATTTTAATTGTTTATTCAATTTACAAAATGCATAGTAAGCGAACAGAAGACAAATGTAAATAAAATCAATATTTGGTGTGTTGCACGATTTTAAAGTCGGATGTCAGTCTGACTTCAGGTGTGACTTTCAAGACATATGTGACTTGCAGGACACAGATGTCTATGCAAGTCACACCTGAACTTGCAAAAAGTAGTGCATGCACTACTGTCAAAATCAGTGGGACTCCGAGCGAATCGCACCAATATGACCACTTCAATTGTAGATAATAGGCTGCGATTTGTCATGCGATTTGAAACTATCGAATCACATGACAAGTCGAACCATTATGACCGGGCACTAAATCAATTTTTCCTTTGTATTTACTGGCCACTGACCAAATATGACATTGTTTTCATTGCTAGAACTCTAAATATATTTTTTTTCTGTGAAAACATAGGAGGTGATTTAACTCAAGCACAATTCTATAAATATAGGAACAACACTGCACAGATTGCACCAGTTTACCATATGGGCCACTCTTGTACACTTGATAAATGAGCCATTTATCTACACTAAAAAGCTGTTAAATGTGACATCTGAGCAAAGGACCTATGCAGTCATGTGCAACCACATCTATATATAACATTTATGTTCATTCAATAAAAAGTATCAAAGAAAATAAACCTCAGGGAACAACTTAACATTATTGACCATGGTTCTGAATGTATTTTTATTGGTGTAATATTATGATTCTGGGGAGGCTGGTAATTAAAATGATGCAGGTGTCACAGCTTACAAAGAAATCCTCAGAGCTACCTAATGAATTTACTTTTGGTGTAACCTATTAATCTATACTGGATTCAGTTTATATGCATTTTATATATATATATATATATATATATATATAATTTTATTTTTAACTTTTATTTTCTTTAAACTTAAAAGTTTAAGTCAGGTGTGAAGAAATGTTGTATTGTAAGGACGCTCTCATATATATATATATATATATTTAATTAATTGATTTATTTATTTATTTTAATTGTTTCGTTTATTCAATTTACAAAATGCAAAATAAGCGAACAGAACACAAATGTAAATCAAATCAATATTTGGTGTGATCACCCTTTGGCTTCAAACCAGCATCAATTATTCTAGGTACAGTTGCACACAGTTTCTGAAGGAATTTGGCAGGTAGGTTGTTCCAAACATCTTGGAGATATACCCACAGATCTTCTGTGGATGTAGGCTGCCTTAGATCCTCCTGACTCTTCATGTAATCCCAGACAGACTGTTGAGATCAGGGCTCTGGGCACTTCCAAGACTCCTTGTTCAACTTTACCCTGAAGATAGTTCTTAATAACATAGGCTGTATATTTAGGGTCATTATCCTGTTAAATAAATTAAATAAATAAATTTGGGGCCAATTACACGCCTCTCTGATGGTATGACGTGATAGATAAGTATCTGCTTGTATTTCTTAGCAATAAGGACACCATTGATCCTGACCAAATTCTCAATTTGCAGAAATGCAGCCCCAAACTTGCAAAGAACCTCCACCATGCTGTTGCCTGCAGACATTTATTATTGTACCGCTCTCCAGCCCTTCAGTGAACTGCCTCCTGCTACAGCCAAATATTTCAAATTTTGACTCATCAGTCCAGAGCACCTGCTGCCATTGTTCGGCACCCTAGTTCCTATGTATGCATGATTAGCTGAGACGCTTACTCTTGTTTCCAAGTCAGAGGTATGGCTTTTTTGGCTACAATTCCTCCATGAAGACCACTTCTGGTCAGACTTCTTTTGACAGTAGATGGGTGTACCTGGGTCCCACTGGTCTCTGACAGTTCTGTGCAGATGGCACTGCTGGAAATTTTCTGATAGCAAAGAGAAGTAAGCATGATGTGTCTTTCATCTGCTGCATTAAGTTTCTTTGGCCAACCACTGCATCTGCGGTTCTCAATGTTACCTGATCAATGATATCCTCAATGCTGATAAATGCAGGCAGATACTTATCATCCTGCCATTTCATCAGGGCAGCACGTGTATTTGGTCCCAAACATACTGCCAATGTCATTAAGAACTATCTTTAGTGTAAAGAACAAGACGTCCTGGAAATAATGGTATGGCCCCCACAGAGCCCTGATCTCAACATCATAGAGTTTGTCCACAATTACATGAAGAGACAAAGATTTAAGGTAGCCTAAATCCACAGAAGATCTGTGGTTTGTTCTCCAAGATGTCAGGAACAACCTACCTGCCAAGTTCCTTTAAAAATTGTGTGCAAGTGTAACTATAAGAACTGAAGAATTTATGCTGTTTTGAAGGCAAAATGTAGTCATACCAAATATTGATTTAATTTGGATTTCTCTACTGTTCATTTACTGTCTTCTTTTACTCATTTTGTTTATTGATAGCATTAAACTTTGCAATTTTTATGTCTGTCCCCTGTCCTGGAGGATGCAGTGGACATTTTGCTAAGCATGACCTAATTATATATACTTACCATGCTACCTTCCTTGGCCTGTAGCAATGTGGTGGATTCCACAGGGTGTCAGATGAAGGCTTAATGATGGGTTTTTGATTTTCGGCTAATGTTTTTTTCCTTTGTCCTTGCATTATATACTGTATGTAAGTGTTCATCTGTAATAAAACAATGAGTATGGCCAGTGATAACATGTATATGTACTGAAGATGTATACTATATTTCATATATTCACCACTCCAACCCTTGAAGTAGACAGCTTGTTGAAATGTGGAAGGTGTCTCCACATGGACAATTCTGTTCAAATGCAAGATTTATTATACTTTTGTCACCATGTGGGGATATAATTGGTGTGCTAATTAATAAATAATTATAACACAGATATTATGTCTTGTACAATCAGACATTTTTCGATATAAACCTTATAACAACGTATTGAATAAAGTCTCTTAAGATTTTAAGGTTTTGTAGTGATTGTCTTCTATATTATTCAATATATCATTTGCCTATAAAGTCCCAGTTATTTAGTTATGGCCTACCTAAACACTTTATTTTATGTACATTCAGGTAGGTCCTTGCACTGCTGTTGCTAGGTCTAAGGAACTTATATCATTAGACTTCACATGTGGCTATGGCTAGGCTACAGACATTCAGCTACCTATCCTTAAAGTGGAACTAAACCCTCCTGTCCTTTACAGCCAAGAAAGCGGCCATCTTAACCTCTGTCTGGTCTGCAGTTGTCATGGTACTGCAGATGTGATCAGTTATGACACCAGTTATTTGATGTCTTGACAGTTTAGTTGAGGGCAACTGGGGCAGTTAACATTGTCAGCATGCCTTGAATGTAAGTGTTTTGACACACAGTTAAATCAATTAGTTGAGTTCCACTTTAAGAAACAGTATGAGCTGTAAATAAGCTGTAAACAAGCCCTCAATGACCTCTGTAGCTGCAGGCCCTGTAGAATAATTCATCTTCAAGGTTCACAGCAAAGCACTAAAGTTATAGCCTAAGAGAGCTCACCTTTCCCTGCTCCCTCCTCCAAGCAGTGACTCAGCAGCCTTCCAGCCTTTTAATCTCTGCATATAATGTGAACACATTACAGATGCACTGGGAAAAGGAGCTTGGAAAGCTGAGCTGCTGAATTCAAATGGCACTAATAATTTTAGTGCTTCTGCTGTGCCTGAAGTTACCGAGGCCAGGCTTGTTACGAACATGTAAATATTTACAATTCCATAGCATGATCACAGTTATACTTTAAAGGAGAAGTATAGCCAAACCTATTTAAATTAAACTTCTCCTATGGGTCACAGGAGTGCATTTTGTTCTGCACTCCTGCAACCCATTTTCAGCCAACAGTGGGTTACAGCCCTCTGTCTGCTGACGTCACACAGCTGTTCCAGGCTCTGAAAAGATCCTAACCGGATATCGTATGTACTCTCCAGTGCCTCAGGAAATGCACAGCCAAAAGGCAAGCCAAGGGAACAAGGACAGCAACAACCAAAGGAAATGCTTCAAGGGTGCAGCCCTCCTCAGACGGGGAGATCAGCCACTAGATAGAGAATAAACAGGTAGCGCACACACCTAGTGCATTATCCAAGGTTTATTGAAAGGTATAAAAGGTAAACACATACACAGGCATCACCAGCAAGGCTCCCATCATCCATCCATTACACATCTGCACCAGAGGCTGGTCAGTAGCTCTGAGGAAAGGGATTCATCCCCGAAACGCGTCAGCAATTTGACCGCACTGACAGTTGGAACACCTTGCTTGCCGTTGTGGCCATCGTCATTATGCAAATGCTTTTTAGATACATGCTTCGTCTGTGAGTATGTTTTTACCTTTTATATCTTTCAGTAAACCTTGGATAATGCACTAAAAGATCTGAAAAGATCCTGACCAGATGGTTAAGATCCACCCAGAACCTTGGACTGGCACTTGGCTCAACCTCTCAGCCATCTGCTGAGAGCCTGAGCCAGCCCATCCTGCCCCCTCCACGGCCTAATGTTCCAGTGAGGGGCAGAGCAGAGAGCCAGTAACTGACAGTAATGGATCTCTGCTCAGAGCAGAGAGGGAGAACTGAGTGATTGCAGTGTTCTATCGCTCATTTCTTTGTGCAGAGTCAGCAGGGGACAGATACAGCATCAGACCTATGCTGCATCCACCTAGGTGATTATGTTTTTTTCCCCATAGCCCAGGGACTCTTTTAAGTTTCTCTACTTACTGCTATCTTGTTTTTTTAATAGCTCTAAATGCATCCCCATTAAAATGCAAGCTGGTATATATACTGGTTCATACACCTTCCTTGCTATCAAGTCCATTGTAGCCTAGCTGGCCATGGCAGGGCCCCCCCTATTTTATATTAAGTAGTTATTTTGGGCAATTCCCAAGTTTGAAGTTGAAATGCAAGGCTGTGCAACTGGTGGGTTCGCAGATAATACTGTTTTTTTTGTAATTTCCTGAGCACTTGTGAGAGTGGAATATAGTGAAGTAAAGACTGGTCAGCTTTTGTTCTGTTCAGCTATATACTTGGGTAATCTAGCCTATTTTTGTAGATGTATGTGAACTTTCGCCAGCAATCAGAACTTTCTTTGTTCACTGGACAGTTTTGCTTTCAGATCCTGGAAAACCATATGGGCTTTCCCATTTTACCATAGCTGTGATGTGTCCTGGAAAGGATTAGTAGACTAATGATGCTATCTATGATAAATTATCCACTAAATCACACTGAAAAATTCTGAATATGAAATTGACATTCTATAAAATTCTAAGTGAAAATATATGCATTACCATGACTGCAGCGTCAAGGCTCCTGCTAGATTTACACAATGTTTTAATAGGTTAGTTCAAGTGAGAGCTCTTATACTGCTCAGAGATTATTTCTCTTTGTGAAAAGGAGTCTTTATTTAGGGTTAAAAGCTCAACCCCGAAATGCATTTATCGCTGAAAATGTCTTGTAACAATCTGTTAAAATATCAGAAAATGCCATGCTTTTGGATCCTCAGCTCGTAAGTAGGATAGTCGGAGATTCCTTTTGTTGGCACAAAGAAAGGAAGCCAAGCATAGCATTTCTTTGAATGTCAAATTTATATTAAAATATTGTGAACCCAGTCACCAAAAATTCATATAGTCTTTAACTTGTATAATTTCAAATGTCATTTTCAATCATTTTAAATCTGCAGCTTTCATTAAAATAATACCTGATGCTGCTTCATTGTAAAGACACTTTCTGTTTTGAGGTGACAATGTATGCTTGTTGTATTTATTGTATCTCCCAATTGCTATCCTATGTTTTCACACTTTGATGTATTTTTAGTATGGTCAAGCACTGATGTGAGAAAAGGGAAACAGTACTTTTTGAAAAACATAGCAATAGCATGCTGAACAATTCACAGTCCAAACTGAATGTCATCCAGTTAGTGTTTGCATCTAATTTAATTGCTAAGGTAGTGCAAATGATGGCAATGTCAGTCTACAGCCTGAGGTAACCTCTGGGATATGGATTTCAATTTAACAAAAATAAATGACTGAATTAGTATAGTGGCCTCACACATGTGGGCTTATTGTATGTAGTAAGATAGTACAGAGCAGCACATAACCAATCAGGGTTTTGGTAGTCCGCAGGGGAGGACTGACCATTCGAGAACTCGGGCCCAGGGTCAGTAGGGGGCCCCATGAAATGCCCCTGGTACCTTTTATGGGCTTTTTTGGGTGTGCGTTGAGTGTGGGCAAAGACACCCTATGATCCCCTATTGCCCAGGGGCCCCAAGGGTTGTCAGTCCGGCCCTGGTAGTCCCATTAGTAAAATATGAATTATGATTGGTTGTTGTGGTTGCAGCATACTGTGTTACTTACATCCAAAAAACCTAATGGTATGTTTCATACTGTCTTTACAAATAAAATGCACAAGCTCAAGAGGAAACTAAAGAACACAGAGGAAACACATTAACAATGAAAAATGTACAAACTCCTGCAAACAATCATTCCATATGAACCAAATATTCTGGAGTCTAAAATATTAGGAGAGTGACAACAGAAAAAAGACCACCGAATCACCTTCCTGGTCCATCAAGTCTGCCCCATTTTTTAAAAAACTTTGTTAAAACTTTTTTTGTCTGAGTATAGATCTATGTTTGTCTCAAGCATGTTTGAATATACTTACTGTTGACTCACTTCCTCTCCTGGAAGTCTATTCCATGCATTAACTATTTTGTTCAGTAAAATCCTTTTTTTCAGAAAAATACTTTTTAATTTTCCTCCTGCTAGTTTAAAATCATGTCACTCTGGTTTTGATCTTAACTTCATATTAAAAATTATGTCCTCCTGAACCTTAATCACTTAATGTATTGAAAAGTTTCAATCATGTCTCCCTTTTCCTTCCTTTCTCTAGACCACAGGTGTCAAACACAAGGCCCGCAGGCCGAATCTGGCCCTCCAGGCCATTTCATGTGGCCGTTGCACATCTCCTGCAGGTACCCCCTTGTCTCCACCCCACCTTGTCTCAGCAGTCAGCAGCAGAGAGGATAATAGAACTCCTCTGCCAAATCCTGCACCTCTCAGTGCAGTTGCAGCACCCCCTCATCTCTGCCTCCCCTGGTCTAAGCATTCAGCAGACTCTGGTAACTGACTCCACTCTTCCTCTGGTCCTCCTCCAGACCCTGCACTTTCTGCTTTCCAGCTCTGCCCCCAAAGGGGTGTACGGTGATATTAAGGAGGGTGTGGGATTCTTGACATCTGATGTAATGGGGGCGGGGTGCTCTGGACATCTAGTCTTACAGATACAATTGGCCTTTGAGTGCAACCATAATGCTGATACGGCCCATGATGAAATGGAGTTTGACCCCCCTCTCTAGACTGTGCATATTAAGTTCCTGAAGTCTCCCCTAATATGTTTTATCCCTCAGACCTTTTACTATTTTTGTTGCCCATCTCATTCTATCTTATCAATATCCTTTTGTGAAGTCTCCTGAACCGAACACAGTATTCCAAACGAGTTCTAACTAAAGAGCTATAGAGAAGAATCTGATAAATCCTAGAATTCTTTTCACTTTTATCACTGCCTCTTCACATTGTTTACTCTTTTTTGCAATATTCTGAAATAAGTACCCCCAAATCTTTTTCCTCTGTAGTGCTGGCCAACACTGTTCCCTAGATAATGTACTACATTAAGAGATTATTTTTCCCTAGATGCATTATTTTACATTTAGAAACATTGAACTGTAGTTTAGTTTACACTCTTTGACCAATCTTTCAGCAATTCCAGATTATGTTCCATGTTACAGATACCTCCAGGGATATCAACCCTATTGCACACCATGCCATCAGCAAAAAAGATTTACCTTGTCCAACAAATCTTTAGTTTTATCACTTACAAACAGAATAAATACAACAGGACCTAGTGCAAAGCCTTATGGTACACCACTAGTGACTGCCTGCTTTTCCGAATAAACCCCATTTACTACATTCTGGTATCTATCCTTTAGCTAACTACTTAAACCACCCAAGGGTTTAGGCCCTGCCTGTATGTTCTATTTATAAGATCATGTTGTGGAACTGTATCAAATGCTTTGTTGAAATCCAGATATGCTATGTCCCCAGCACCACCTTGGTTCAAAGCATTAGTGTTACAGAGAAAAAAATCAATCAGATTAGTCTGACATAATCTGCCCTCAGTAAATCCCTGATACATTGTGTCCTGCAAATTGGTGTTTTTAAGTGATCAATGATTCTTCTTTTTGGGAGTGATTCCATTAACTGTACTACAACAGATGTTAAAACTCACTTGCCTGTAATTGCTGACATTCACCTTGCTACCCTTCTTAGGATAGGTACAGTATTAGCTGTCTGCCCATCACAGGGAACTTTTCCTATTAGAAGACATTGATTACAATGATCATTTAAAGGTCCAACAACAATAATTCAAGGATCTCTTAGAATACTTGGATGAATACCCTCAGGACACATTGCTTTATTAAAGGAAAAGAATGGTCAAAGATATATTGGCCCTACTTCTTTTATGGATCCCAGGAGTGCAGTTAGTTATGTCACTCAGCTGATCCAGGCTCTGGAAAGATATGGTCAGCATCCATCCAGAAGCCTGACCGGTAGTTGACTCAACCTCTCAGCATGCTGCTGAGACCCTGAACCAGCCACTCCCGCCTCCTGCACAGCCCAGTGCTCTAGAGAGTGCTGGAGTGGCAGAGCAGACTGAAAGTCACCACTCTTTTCTCAGAGCGGAGGGGACAACTGAGCGATCAGTGGTCTTTGATAGCTCAGTTCTCAGTGCAGAGCTGCTGGAGGACAAATGCAGCATCAGATCGATGCTGCATCTACCCAGGTGACTATAAATGTTTGTTTTTTTTCCCAAACCCATACTTTTCTTTTAAGTTTTACCTAAACCAGTTCCTTTGCTCAGGGCCACTGTTAGATAACACGGGGCCCATTACAGCCTACCTGACAGGCCCCCCCCCACCTCCAGAAAAAATATCAAAATTATATTTATGGTAAAAATACACTAAAAATGTTATTAATGTACACAATCCCAACAAAATTCCTGTTAAATCTAAATTATAAAACTGTACTGAGGTAATAAAAAAAGCTGTGTGTGTAATTGAGTTCTTGGGGTTCATTCACATGGGTGCTATGGCCTATAGAGTGTGAATCAGTGGTTTGTTTATGTGGCTGGAGACGCTTGGAGCCGTTTGCAGGCAACCTATGTTACACTATAGAAATTCTGCAGGTACTAATTTGACAAGCATATGGGTGCAGGTATACAGCCCTGAACACAGACAGTGAGCATTCAGGGCCACTTCCCCACGACTTCACACCTGTCAGATTAAAACCTGTGTTCATACAGCTGTTGTGTGCCCATAGTGTATCAGGTAGCTCCAGCCACTCATTCATGCTGTACAGGCCAGAGGACCTGTGTGAATGTGGCATCTTTGACAATTTTTTTTCCTCAGCCCATTAATTTCAATGGGCTGCCTAATGTGTGGGAACATGCAAAAATACTGCAGGCATATTATTTTAAAAGTGTGTTGCACCTAACTGCACAGTAGTGTGGTACCATGCATTTTTGTGGCTGTGAATGCATCTGTGTTTACTAAATGTGTGGAGGTGCAATTAAGTATTCATGGTATCTGCACACATCTGCAAAGGCCATTGCTTTCTTTGCAGTGCAGGAAAATGTATGCGTTTATGCAGCACAAATGGTGTGAACAAGTCCTAAGGGCTGGTTCACATTATAGAAACGCAGTCTAGATGTGTTTAGGATGTGTTTTTTCATGCGCATTTTTGACACGTTTTTAGCATGTTCCCGTGCATTTTTTTTGCATTCCAGTTCATTTGTTCCCCTCTCTTTTTCTTCAATTTAACTAGGGACATGTGTGTTCCAGTACATTTTTGGTGTGCTCCAGTGTGTTTTTGATGCATTTTACTGCGTTCTAGTACAGTTCTGTGCAGAAAAAATGCAGCATGTTCTACTTTTTTTTCTGCAACCAGAATGCACTGGAACTGCAAGCACTGATGTGAACTGTGACATTGACAACCATATAACCTATTTTCTGTGTGTTTTGAATGCAGAAAAAAAGCAACTGAAACGCATGTAGTGTGAAGTGCCTCTAAAGATTATTATAGGTAACGGAATGGGACTGAACAGGAATTGTGAAGGAAATCAGACTAGTGGTGAGATACAATCAGGAATTCTATAGTAATACTAGATTTGAGCTGTAGATGATAGGAAATGGGACACATTAACCTCCCTGGCAGTATTCCCAAGTGTAGCTCGGGGTAAAGTTTCAGTACCTCAAGTGGTAACCCCGAGCTACACTCGGGCTTACCATGCGGTGCTTCTCCGTGATCCCTTGATCACTTACCTTGTCCTGCGCTCTCACGATGTCCCACCTGCAGCGTCCACGGCAATGTAATCCGGCGGATGCCGGCATCTATCATCTGGGTTCTGTCCCCTGCGAGCGTCGGGACGTACGGGGGACGGAATGGCGGGAAATTTGAAAATGACAAAAAGTGATATTCACTAAAATCACTAAAATCACATAGTAAAACATTACTGTATCAAACCATTTCGCATACATTTTGTCCCGAGTGCTTTGTCCTGTGCCCTGCCTGCATTTTTACTGTTCTTTCTGCCTGGAAACTGAGAAACGTCCATGGTGTCCAAAAAGCGTCCCTTTAGGTCAAAAGCGGTTTAGATCAGCTAGAGAACAGCGATAGTAAATTAGAACCACTTGCAGAATTGAGTAATAATGATTCGTGGGGAAATTCGCCATCAGACACTGAAAACGATTTTGCAACTTTGCTCAGTGATGTGCTAACTTGGCACTATATTTGAAATTTTAGTGTTATTGGTTTGATTATATTATTGAATTAAATTTATTATTATTATATTATTATTTTTTATGATTATTTATTAAATTATAATTTATAATTTCGTGTTTCAAATTTTAACATACCCAGGATGTTTACTAGACTCTTGTTCGGACAGATTTCAGTGAGTTATTCCTAAAAATTACAGGCCTACAATAAAAAAAATACATATTTCCATGCAAAAAAATGTACCGCTTTGAGCACAGAAATATGGACATAATCAGACCGCTAGGGAGGTTAACTAGATCAGTAAATAAATAGTTAAATAAAAAGAGTTGAGCAGTGATATATAGATTTGCAGAGGGAACAAGTGATGACAGTGTGGGGGGGGGATCAAGTTGTATAAGGAGAGAGGTTTGTATCAGTGAACATAAAGGGATCAGCAGTCTGGGGGAGAGGAGAGACAGACTTCCTTGTTGACAAAGTCCGGAGGTGACGAAACGCACTCAGGGCACGTGACGTATTAATGTTACCGGAAGTGCCGCGGCAGCTTGCGCGTCGGCGTTCCTGGAAGTTACGGTACACTCCGGGTGTCCCCCCAGAGCTGAAGTGACAGTGGTGGACAGGAATGGGACAGGTGAATTTACTGGGGATGGGGAGACCTTCTAAAACACAAAAATGGGGTCTTATACTGGTCGCTAGGAGCAGGATGCTGATTTTATCGATTTTATATGTATTTGAAGAGCGTCTGTGATTGATCATCATCCTCATCAGTGGAGTAGGAAGCACCTATTTATCAAGATCTGGTTTTTACTTTTGGACAAGTTTTTTCAAGTTTTGGACACTTTATTGTGTTGGGACTCTATTTTTTGGGATAAATTTTTTTGAAATTTTTTTGGGACTTGATTTATTATTGGAATTGTGGGCTTTGTTTAAGTCGATGAACATATTAGTTATTGGTACTTCAGGGGAAGGATATTGATACGACTTTAAGGGGTTTTAGGGTTATTTGTTTGTGTGTGCTGATTTATATTTATTCAGTCTGGGGGAGAGGAGAGAAACAAAGTTGCAATCAAATGTACACAGAAGGAAATTTGAAAGCATCAAACTTGTGGAGTGGAGCAGAGCAGGAGTGCAGCTAACATTCACAACACTGAGCATAGAATGACAGGAGGCTAACAATGGAATTGAGCAGCTGCAGATGGGCTTGTCAGCTGCCCAGGTCCCCCTCTGCAGCTGATGGGGCCAGACCCCCTACAGGACGGCCGAAGGTACCCCCTTATCAGCGGCCCTGCCTCTGCTACCTCTCTAGAATTCCTGAAAATGAACCTTCATTACTAGAACTAATATGATCCCACAACTTGTTTTTGCTAGTGCAATTTTTTTCTGAAAAGACCGAATAGAAGTCATTGTTTAAATGGTTTGCTACTATATCACTATATTGGTGTGACACTCTTTTTCTTCTATACTTCCAGCAATAAGAACTTGACAGCCATTCTATCCGTTCCTTGCTCCATCCAAGATTATAAAAAACATTTTAACAAGAGATTCGTATTTGGGCCAGTGTTTATGGCATTTTCTTTTTTAAGAACTGCTTCACTTCACATACAGGAATGCAAAAACCATGGTTGCAGGTGAAATACATTGGTCTCAGAAGCATCTCAAACTGATGTCAAAAAGCACCTTGCATGCGCAAAACAAAGTCCACTGATATTGGCTCTAAAACTTCATTGTCCAGGGAATGGCAGTATTTCATGTATTATAATGTAGCATGAAATGCATGTATTTCCATGCAATTGCATCCAGAGCTATAACAGGCTCAATCTCATAAAAATGCACAAAAAACTTGTTTGTTGGAAATTTCAAAAACAAACTGTATAAAATGATTAAAAGTGAAGAGTTCAATTTTAAATTGAGTTATACCTTCATTTAACCACACCAAAAATGCGTAAATGTGAACAGGGCCTCCAAGGTCAGGGCCCACCAGACCCTCTGGTAGACTCACGCTTTCCGGAGCACTGGAATCTGAGATATTATTCTCCATCAGACCTTTGGGACTTGTCTTCATTGCCAATCTACACTGTGCTTTGTTTTTTTTTGCCTTATTACAAATTTCTTACATCTGCCATTAGTGTACTGGGACCAGAGGCCATTTCAGTACTCCCATAATGCTTAGGCAGACAAGTTTTACTCAATGCGGGCCAAGGCTGAAACATGTTTAGCAGATAACCATAGTCTCTGACTAATCTGTTCATTGCAGAAAAAAAGGGTTTGCTATATGTAGAATGCAGCAAAGTACGTAATATGTACAAAATGTTGAAAGAGAAAAATAAAATGTACATCTACTAGAGACAGCCATTGATTTGTGGATTAGGTTTTTATTTTCCAACCATTGGAAAGAAATAATGTATGGAGGCAATCTAGTACTAAGCATTTTGGAAAATCTATTTGAGATCATTTCGGCAGAAGCTCCAGCAGTTTGTCATAAGAGGGGAGGAGTGCAAAGGATAATTGTCTGCAGTCTAGTAAAACACAAAATAACTGCCATCACACTTGAGTGAGCTTATAGCCAGCCTGTCCCAGGGCCTCTAGAAGATAGAGCAGTTAATGTTCCCTTTTATTTCAAAGGATATGTCACTTGTATCACAGATTTATACCATGATACAGCAATTTCATCCAAACAGATGGATAATGATGTCAAAGGAGAAACCCTGTTTTTATTGAGTTTTGCAAAGATTGCTCAGATAGCTGCTTCAATTGAAAAGCCCCAGCAGTCCTGCGGCTCTTAATCTTTCTAATCTCAGCGGTATTAAATTTCATCATTTTTGTTTGAAGGAGGAAAATTCTGCAGTAATGGTTTCCTAATAGGGAACACAGAAGATACAAAGCTAGGGGCTCTCTGTGTAGTTGTTCCATAAGCACTTCTGATTTATAGGGCTGTTTATGACAGAAAGGAAAATTATCTTCTGCAGATATAAATCAGGTAAAGAGTAGGAAATTGAACTTAGATATCATCTTGTCAGATGCTTAATGTTCTTTCTCCTGTCACTTTGGATAGGCCCAATTTGCAGAATACTGCAGAGGTAAAAGAACACAATTAACAGTGACAGTAAAGTAATAGATGAAGCTATAAAATCAACCTGCTGGTGCTAGATGCTATGTATGATTTTAAGATGAAGTAGTGCCAAAAGTATATATTAGCTCAAACCAACCATTTCCTGTGTTCAGCAATACCCACTGTGACACTTGTTTGTCACTTTCATTGAGATCTAGATACTATACTTTACATATTAATGAACCTATAACCACTCACCTTTCCTGAAAGTCAAAAGAGTTTCTTAGGAACTGATATGTTGTTTACTTAAAGAGAAATGAGAGCTACTGATTATTTCCATAAGGAAAGGTATAATTTCACTCACTGTTAAACATTAAAGTATTTATCCTGTTGACGCAAATGTTGACTAATACCCAAGCTTTATTTTTACAAGCATTAATGTAATATTTTGTAGTGTGAATCATAGTAAATCAAATTAAGATAGCAATTATAGAATGCACTTTTTAATCATACCAATATCATTTTTATGTAGTTGTTTGTAAACTTTTATTCTTTGTTATATAGATAATGTAAAAGGTTGGCACCAACTGGAATTATGACAAGAGAGAAGAGTAATACAACCCAAAGACTTTACATCTAAAACTATTTCAGAGCAATTCAGCTAGTCAGCAAGTTTTCATTCCCTTTGACTGTCATGGTCGTAACTTACGTGTGCAAGTCTATATGCAAAGTAGATACCCTCAGAAATACTCTTAAAGTGAACTTATAAAAAAATGCTGTTATAGGACTCACTTTAAAGCTATAATTGTGCAGTTAGAAATGTTCAACCTTTACAAAAACCATTTACCCCCGAATAGGTCTCTTTGGGGTGTTTGGAAATCCAGTTTCCCTGGATAGGGTGCCATTGACGTTTAGTAAATACAGTCTTAATGGTAACAATGACGGCCTTGTGTTTGTGGTCAAATAGATCTGTGCTATAACCATTCTATTAGGACCCAAGTATGATGGAAGTGATGTATTCACTTGGATCTTCCATCAATGTAAATACTATATACCCTAATTTTCATCTATAATAATTTGCTAAAAGGCTCTCCCATTTTATGCTCCAATACACTGTTTCATTAAGGGGATGCTATTGACAGGGATTCACACCTGTATCTGAAGTTTACTTCTGAGGTCAGTGCCTCAATGCAGCCCTAGCTAAAAAACCTCATTCGTGGTCAGCCTCACCCTAATAGATACGACTCAGTTACACATAAGTTGCAATTGGTCAAGTATACTTAAAATTAATTTCTATGATTTTAAAACTCTTACATCAGAACTAACAAATCTTACAAAAATAATAAAATAAGGTCAAGAAATAAAGGTAAAAGGTAGGAAAATACCCTGAGAAATTTGTAAAATGAATATGAGTAAGGATGAGAGGAGAGAGTATGCACAGCACAGAATCATGAAAGAAAAGACCCAGACCTATAAAAGACCTATGTATAAAGCCTTCTCATATTAAAGGTGAATTAATTTATCTTTCCTAAAGGAGCTCTTTTGCCCCTACTTCTCCTGTGGGTCGCAGGAGTGCACTTCGTTCTGCACTCCTGTAACCCAAATTCAGCCAATAGTGGGCTAAAACCTCTGTCAACTGACATCACTGAGCAGGTCCAGGCCCCGGTGAAACCCCAACATTAATGTCTGGATCCACCCAGATGCCTGCACCAGCCACTCCAACCTCCTCTACAGCCCGATGCTCCAGTGAGCACCCGAGGGGCAAAGCAGAGAATCAGTGGCTGACAATCACTGGCTCTCTGGTCACTGAAAACTGAGAACTGAGTGATGAGCACTCTTTGATCACTCAGTTCTCTGAAGTGGATGACAGATGCAGCATTGGATCGATGCTGCTTCCACCTAGGTGAGTATAGATGTTTGTTTTTTTAATCCCCCACTTATCTTTTAAGCCAGCCATACATGAATCAAATTTCAACTGGTTTAGCATAGATTGGCCAAATTTTAATTCACGTATGGGTAGGCTGGTTGTACCAAAGTCAATCTAGTGATTGACTACAGTACAACCATTCTGATCAGTGCCACCATGTATAACTGGCAGCACTTCATCAGTGTATTCAGATGGCAGGGAAGTCTTCCCGATGTCAGAGTACAAAAACTCAGTGGGAATGATTCCCCAATCAACATTGTGGATGGGAAAATTAAGCATGCATGGGCTGTTTTAGGAGTATAATATCAATATTTCCTGGCTAACATTAGCAATTAAATAAAAAAAACACTGTAAATATTTAGGACTCTATTTACTTGGGTGCCTCCCCCCCCCCCCCCCAAACCTGCCTAGACAGCCGAAGAGCTGCAGACAGCCACCCATAGACATGAATGGCTGTGCATGGCTGCACTCTGGATATACAGCAGTACTCACATATGTACAAGTATAGCATGCAGAAAAATGCAAAATAGACAAAAATAGAAAAAAGTGAGTTATGCTGCCAGCCCAAGAAGTACTCACTTGTATATGGCTGAGCTTCAATCAATGGGTGTCTCTCATGTAATGAATTTTAAAGCATTTCCTAGTGAAAATCAGTTAACATCTTAACATACAATGGTAAAGTACTATAAAGAAAAAATTGTTGCAAGACCTAAATTACTCATTTGTTATTCCTATTATCATCTTCATCATGTTCTTCATTTTTATATTTAAAAAGAAATAATGTACGATTTTGGCATCTGTCTTAAATGTCCCTGCACAATGAAATAACTATAAAAAGATATCAAAAGATATGACCTATGACAATTTGTCTGAGTGGTCTGACAGGTCAGGTTATGGCCTTGAATCATGAGTAATGCAGTGGGTAAAGAAAAAGGTATTTCATGCTAGGCACAGCCAGAATGATTTTTCCTCTTATGCAATAAGAGAAGGGACTGCAAAATCTCTTTTCAACATGATAGCTTTCAGTGAATTGTACAACAGACGTATAATAAAAATGTAACTAATATCTATACCTAGTGGAATTAGCCATATTGTGGGCTATTGTGGGTTTATTACAGCTAATATTGCCTATTTTAAAAGGAACAAGAGCCATATGAAAATTAATATAAAGATAAATAGGTAGGCTACTGTACTTTGAGGCGTTCAGTTGATACGGGCTCCTGATAGGACGTCAGGGGTTGATAAAATCTCTCCTCAGGCTCAAAGGAAGATAAGCTGTCAAAATGCACTAATCAGTAACTTCAGCCACTGATCGACAAAAGTTTGCCAAAATTTACATTTGACTGAAGTTGATCATTAAATTTTGATTTATCTATGTCCAGCTTAAGCCTTCCCTGCACCCATCCTGCAGTTTAGAAGTGTGCTGCACACCCTTGCTGTGACCATTGTGTACACTAATCACTGTTACCTGTAACCGGGTATCATGTGATTGCTATGATTGGTCATAGCAATCACATGATAACCATGTAAATAACCTGTCATTAATGGCTTTCCATTCATGAACAGTTTGCTTACTGTTGTGATCTGTGATTGGCCCACAGCAATCACGTGGTACCTGGCTACCTATACCATGCGATTAGCTTAGCCAATCACAGATCACAATCAAAAGCAAGCTAAAACAGCTAAAGCTATTGCTTAGTGATCTTCTCTGTATAAGAAATAATCTGTAAAGTAAAAAAAAAATCCCTGATCACCCCCCTCCCCAGAGTAGTACACCGTAGTCACCATAGTGACACTGAACTACTCTGATGACAGGATGTAAAAACAATGTTAACAAAATAAAAAAAAACGTGTGAAAAATGTTCAATTCAAAAACTAAATTATTTATTTATTGTGCATACTGTCATCAGTCAGTATCCCTAGTCACCACCATGCTAGTCATGTAATGATGCTGTACTACACTAGTGACAATATGTGGGGAAAAAATCGTGGGAAAAAAATTAATTTCTTCATTTTCCAAAAAATTGTGAAAAAAATTACAACTTCAAAAAACTCACGATGCCTTTGGAGAAATACCTGACTGTCTACTTTCCAAAAAGGGATAATTTAGGGGGTAATTGTACTGTCCTGGCATTTTAGGACCTCAAGAAATGAGATAGGCCATCAGTACATCAAGACTGATCTATTTTCAAATACATATACCATAGTTTGTAGACGCTATAACTTTCCCGCAAACCAATTAACTGCATTCAACCTAACCACTTAAACAGCCAGGTGGAAGCTTCGCCAGTGATCAGCATCTGTCACACAGTACCAATGTCAAATCCACATCTGTACCAGTGATCAACATCTGTCATACAGTACCAGTGTCAAATCCACAGCTGTACCAGTGATCAACATCTTTCATACAGTACCAGTGTCAAATCCACATCTGTACCAGTGATCAACATCTGTCATACAGTACCAGTGTCAAATCCACAGCTGTACCAGTGATCAACATCTGTCACACAGTACCAGTGTCAAATCCACATCTGTACCAGGGATCAACATCTTTCACACAGTACCAGTGTCAAATGCACATCTGTACCAGTGATCAACATCTGTCACACAGTACCAGTGTCAAATCCACATCTGTACCAGTGATCAACATCTGTCATACAGTACCAGTGTCAAATCCACATCTGTCACAGTGTACCAGTGAACATCAAAATCTGTCACACAGTGCCAGTGATTAATATCAGCAATATCAGCAGCGCAGCATCAACATGTCTAAAAATATATACAGCAAAAAAAAAAAATACTCTGACAGAGGAGAGTAGCAGGGAGTACGAGTCAGTTGAAAGCAGTGGGTCAGCCAGGGATTCTGAGAAGATGAGAGTCCAAACAAAGAGATTCAGCTGATCTGAGGAGCAGCAGGCATCCACCAGTAGCACTGCAAATCCTGGTGCAGTGGCGAGCACAAGCAGAGCAGCATTCCCAGATGATAGGCCAGGCACTAGTAATGGGGTTCCCATCCACAACAATGAGGTAGTGCCCATACTAGCCTCCCAGACTTACTTTTATATCCCACATAACAGAAACTACAATTCCCTCTTTTTCAGTGCAGCCAGGCCCTCTGATACAAACAGAAAATTCTACCCCAATTTATTTATTTTATTTATTACTAATGATCTGCTAAATTACATTGTGGAGCATTTTTCTTGGACTTATTTTGAACATGGGAGTGACAAAACAAATTTAATCCATGCCCACTGGTCTACCCAACCTATACATCATATGCATGAATATAATATATTTTATTGGAGTATATATATATATTATTAGCGCTGCACTTCCTATATATATGTTTTCATGTTTTATTTGTATTAAAAAATTGTTCTAATAAATTTAAATCCGTCATTCATCTTAAGGGCTTAAGGAGCGAAATAACAAAATGTTTTAGTTGGAGATATCTCTACAATGGTTAATGAGGAAAACAACTCCTCCTTTTTTTTAACTTCTGAAAGGAGCAAGTTTTCCCCCATCCATTATGTCCTTTAACTGTGCATTCCCATTTCTTATCCATTCACCCGAGATGTCTTCCTTCCGTGGAGGGAAGAAATCTGTGTCTACCAACGGCATCAGCGTAGAAATGAACTCCCAACCCATTTGGTTTTTTTAATCATATCCCATACTCTAATTGCAATTCGTGTATATGTGCTTGTACTTTCTCCTAATATACGATGTTGATGTGGAACCCTTACTATCTTATCCAATTGTGTCCCAATTAATGTGTTTTCTATACAGGGGTATCTCTAGGCAGGTGCAGGGAGTGCGCCTCACCGGGTGACACCTATTGCATGGGGTGACACCGGACCCGCTCCACAAAAAGGTAAGTTTTAAAGCAAGCCTTAGATCCCCGCAGGATGGATCAGATCTGCATATTGAGCATAATGGATCGGAGTCCGATCCATTATCCTCCCCAATCCTCAGACCTGATCCATCCTGCGGGGATTGTCACCTTGCAACCTATACAGGGTTAACTGATCTCTCCACGAGCTCCATGAAAACGTTTTAAAGCAAGCCTACGATCCCTGCAGGATGGATTGGATCTACAGGCTGAGTATAATGGATCGGAGTCCGATCCATTATGCTCCCCAATCCACAGATCCGATCCATCTTGTGGGGATCGTCAATTTGCTTTAAAACTTACCTTTTCGTGGAGCTCGTGGAGAGATTAGTTAACCCTGTATAGGTTGCAAGCCGACAATCCCCGCTGGATGGATCAGATCTGTGGATTGGGGAGGATAACAGATCGGACTCTGATCCCTTATGCTCAATCCGCAGATCCAATCCATCCTGCGAGGATCATCATACGGGGTGTCACCAAGTGTTTCAGCACTGGGTGACACCAACCCTAGAGACACCCGTTTCTATATTTACTAAGCTTTTTCTTAGTTCATTATATGTCCAATCAAAAATACCTGTAAGTAACACTGAATAATAGTATCTCTTAAAATCAGGCAAAACTTAGACCCCCTTATCCTTGTCCCTACATAACACTTCATAGCTTAGTCTCGTTTTTTTATTTCCCCAAATATATCTCAATATCATCTTTTTAATTATTTTAAAATAGACTCCCAGGAGTTGTATAGGCAATATATGGCATTTATATAGGATTTTTGGGACTATTATCATTTTTATCAAGTTTATTTGTCTTACCCAAGAAGATCCTACAGATAATCTTCTCAGTTCCTCCTTTATCTCATTTATTAGTGGGATATAATTTATTTTATATAAATTCTTTAAGGACGAGGTCAATTTGATCCCCAGGTATTTTAATTCTCTTTCTCTCCATAAGAAGGGAAATTCTATTTGTAAAACATTTTTTCCATTATCGGGACATTACTATTTAATATCTCTGATTTTACCAGGTTAATTTTTAGGTTTGACATCTCTCCATAATATTTCATTATTTTCATTAGATTAGGTAATGTCAACCTAGGGTTAGCCACATAGAACAGCATATCATCTGCATACGCTGACACTGTGTTCTATCTCACCTATCCATACCCCTTTTATATCTATACTATTTCATACTGTTGCTAAGAGGGGTTCTAAGGATAGAACAAATAACAGAGGCGAAAGCAGACACCCTTGTCTTTTCCTGTTATACATCCTGAAAAACTCTGATAGCGAGCCATTGACCTTTACTGCAGCTGAAGTTTGGCTATAGAGCTTTCCTATCCACTCTCTCATCTTGGGCCTAATTCCCACGATCTCCAACGTGTCTAACATAAAGCCCCAATCTACCCTATCAAAAGCTTTTTTTCCATCAACTGACAAGACCAGTACAGGGGGGGGTTTCTCTCTTACTTTTCTGTATGAGGAGTAATGACCTTAACCCATTATCTCTTTCCTCCATACCGGGAACAAATCCAACTTCATCCAAATGAATTCACTCTGGCATTAGATCTTTCAATCTAGTTGCTAGGACTTTTGCAAATAATTTAGTACCTGGATTTAACAGTGAGATAGGCCAAAAACTAGTACATTGGGTCCCGTCTTTCCCTTCTTTTAGTATGAGCGTAATATATTCTTGCAATGACTCCTCCCTCATCTCCGTCCCTTCTTCTAATGCATTCATATATACCCTCAATTTGGGGACTAGTTTTCCTTGACATTTTTTGTAGTGTCTCACTGTGTACCCATCAGGCTCCGGGCTCTTCCCAGCAACTGTCCCCTTCAATGCCCTTTGGATTTGCTCCTGCGTTATTGGGTTTTCTAGATGTTTTAACTGTTCTTCTCCTAAAATTGGCAAAATTTGCCTCCTTTAGATACCTTTGCCTCTGTCTTGTTCTCTCCTCTTCTCCCCCTTTTAACTGTTTCTGGTTTATGTCATATAGTTTGCTATAATATTTGTTGAATACCTTAGCGATATCAGTGGTCGAGTACGCCAGATATCCATTGTCGTCCTTAATTTTCTCGATGTAATTCCTAGATTTCTTCTTTCTTTTGTGCTCTCATTAGATATTTACCCGGTTTATTCCCCCACTGATATCTTTCTTTTACCATCATATTGAAAGTTTTTCTCACTTCCTCCATTAAATTGCCTAATTCCTCTCTCTGTTTTATTATTTGCTGCTGTATGTCTGTTACTATTCTCTTTTTATTCTCTTTTTTGTTCCAGCTTGTGTAATTCCCTTAATAGTGTATTAATTTTCTTTTGCCGTTCCTTTTTTTTTTTTACCCCAATCGCTATCAAAATTTCCCTGATATATGCCTTATGGGCTTCCCAGACCGTGGCCACTGACATTCCTTCAGACTCATTTCTTTCAAAGTACTGCTCTATTTCTTTTTTTATTCTCTCTTGCATCTTCTGATCCTGATGGAGTGTCTCCTTTAACTTCGACATGTTTATCTTATCCTGCTCCCTACCCCATAATAATTTTGTTATAACTGTTGCATGATCCGATATTGTTGTGACTTCTATGTTGACTTTAACCAATGACTCCAGTAGTCTATGTTATATATATATAATCTAATCTTGAATACGTTGCATGGGCCGGAGAGTAGAACGTATAGTCTCTATCTCTGGGATGTTTAATCCTCTACATATCTACTAGTTGGCATTGATATAGTATTCTTCGCATTGCTCTCTGACTTCTACTTCCCTCTCTCTGCGCATGTGACGTTGTATCAATCTGAGGATCAACGCAAAAGTTAAAATCCCCTGCCACAATCAATTTGCCCATTTTTAAATACAGACGTCTTCCCAGTATATTTTTAAGCTATACCTCTGGGTTTCTGTTGAGGCAGTAAATATTTGCCAATGTACACTCAATTTCTTGCAATCTCCCCTTCAGAAACGAAAACCGCCCCTCAGGATCCTCCAGCCTCTCCTCCAACTTAAATCTTAAATTCTTGACTATACCAATTGCCACTCCTTTAGCCCGCTTAGTAGGTGAATCAACATAATACTAGGTTGGGTAATATCTAGAACATAATTGTATGTTTGTTTCCTGTAATAAATGTGTTTCTTGAAAAAATGCTATTCCAATAGATTGTTGTTGTAATTCTCTGAGTATCTTTTGCCTTTCTCCCGGTATATTCAATCCCTTAACATTGTAAGTCATAAAAGTGACCTCCTCCATCTCTCTTGTATATATATATTTTTTTTCTCTTCTCTTTCTCTCTCTCATCCTCCTACCAAGGGTACTGTCAACTTTTTGAAGGAGCAGGGAGCAATCACATGTATAATTCTCCCCCCCCCCCTTCCGCTATTTATAGCAAGAAGATATTTGCTAGAAAATCTATTTCCCCCCACACACTCTCTCCCTCCCCCCCTCTCAAAGATCAGAGTAGCAGAATGTATTTTGGGGTGTAATTATTGGTACAGTTGTGTTCAAAATAATAGCAGTGTGTTGAAAAAAGTGAATAAAGCTCACAATCCTTCTAATAGCTTTTATTTCCATACACACAAATGCATTGGGAACACTACACATTCTGTTCCAAATCAAAACAAGAAGAAAAATATATCAAATTTGTGTTGTTCCTCTAAAAAAATTGAAGAAAAATGAATATTAGACTGTTCAAAAAAATAGCAGTGTTTGTATTCTTCTTTACAAACTCAAACATTCACTATATAAACTGAAAAATGTTTGAAGATTTTGCTTTCCTTTGAATCACTTAATTAATATTTAGTTGTATAAGCACTGTTTCTGAGAACTGTTGTACATCTGTGTTGCATGGGGGTTTACTAAACCTGGTTGACTCAGAATCTTGGGCACCTGTGCATGGTAGCCAATCAGCTTCTAACCTCAGCATGTTCAGTTAAGCTTCAGCAATAAAACCTGGAAGCTGATTGGTTTTTATGCAGAAGTGGACAAGATTCTGAGTCAACCAGGTTTAGTAAATAAACCCCATGGAGTCAACCAACTTCTGGCACCTGTGAACAGGTATTCCAGCCCAGGATAATTGGACTATATTCCACAGTTCTTCTCTATTTCTTGGTGTTGCCTCAGAAACTGCATTTTTGATGTCACCCCACAAGTTTTCTATTAGATTTAGATCCGGGGATTGGGCTGGCCACTCCATAACGTCAATCTTGTTGGTCTGGAACCAAGATGTTGCACGTTTACTGGTGTGTTTGGGGTCGTTGTCTTGTTGGAACACCCATTTCAAGGGCATTTCCTCTTCAGCATAAGGCAGCATGACCTCTTTAAGTATTCTGATGTATTCAAACTGATCCATGATCCCTGGTATGCGATAAATAGGACCAACACCGTAGTATGAGAAACATCCCCATATCATGATGCTTGCGCAACCATGCTTCACTGTCTTCACAGTGTACTGTGGCTTGAATTCAGTGTTTGGGGGTCGTCTGACAAACTGTCTCCGGCCACTAGACCCAAAAAGAACAATCTTACTTTCATCAGTCCACAAAATGTTGCGTCATTTCTCTTTAGGCCAGTCAATGTGCTCTTTGGCAAATTGTAACCTCTTCAGCACAACTTTTTTTCAACAGCGGGACTTTGCGGGGGCTTCTTGCAGATAGCTTGGCTTCACATAGGCGTCTTCTAATTGTAACAGTACTCACAGGTAACTTTAGACCTTCTTTGATCTTCCTGGAGCTGATTGTTGGCTGAGTTCTTGCCATTTTGGCTATTCTTCTATCCATTTGAATGGTAGTTTTTCGCTTTCTTCCACGTCTTTCAGGTTTTGGTTGCCATTTTAAAGCATTTGCGATCATTTTAGCTAAGCAGCCTATCATTTTCTGCACTTCTTTATATGTTTTCCCCTCTCCAATCAACTTTTTAATCAAGGTACGCTGTTCTTCTGAACAATGTCTGGAATGACCCATTTTCCTCAGAATTTCAGAGAGAAATGCACTGTAACCAGCATGTACAACATTTGCTGCCTTCCTTCCTTAAATAAGGGCAATAATTGCCACCTGTTTTTCAAAGAATGAATAACCTCACTAATAGAACTCCACACTGCTATTATTTTGAACATGCCCCTTTCAATTAGTGATTCAATTACACAGAATCAGCAGCATGCATGTCATGACTGTTGGGTCTGTTGGATTTCTATTACTCTACTACACCTGCGAGTAAATTATTTGCCATGTAGAAATATCATTTCTACCAAAAACAGTGATTGATCAGGTTAGTGATGTCTGACTGCTATTATTTTGAACACAACTGTATGTACATGCTATGTGTTTGGAAAATCTAATAAATTGACAACTTAGTGTAAAAAACAAAGGTTTTCATTTTTCTTTTACATTTTCCAAAAACATGTGGAAAAGAATTACATGTTCAAAAGATTCATTATGCCTCATACAACTCCTGGCAAAAAGTATGGAATCACCACTCTTGGAAAATGTTCATTCAAATGTTTAATTGTGTAGAAAAAAAACTAATCACAGACATGTTTCAAAACTGTTTTCATTTAACATTTCAACCTTCTGGCTTTAAGAAATACTTAAAAAAATAAAAACAAAAGAAAACTGTAGTCAGTTGCAACTGTTTTTGTGGATCAAGCAGAGGAAAAAATTATGGAATCACTCAATTCTAAGGAAAGTATTTTGGAATCATGAAAAAAACACTACAGTACACTACTAGCACTTTATTGCACCACCTCTGGCTTTTTTAACAGCTTGAATCTGAAAAAAACAGTCGCAATTGACTACAGTTTTCTTTCTTTTTTATTTTTTTAAGTGTTTCTTAACCACTTCAGGTCGGACACTTTCATCCCCTTCCTGTCCAGGCGTATTTTCAGCTTTCAGTGTATCACACTTTGAATGACAATTGCGCAGTCATGCAACACAGTACTCATATGAATTTGTTTGTATTTTTTTGAGACAGATAAAACTTTATTTTGGTGATATTTATTCACCACTGGGATTTTTATTTTTTTCGCTATATAAATGAAAAAGTCCAAACATTTTGAAAAAAAAGTGTTTTTCTTATAAAATTTTGCAAATAAATAATCTTTCTTCTTAAATCTTGGCAAATATGTATTCAGCTATCTTTTTAGTAAAAAAAAAAAAAATAACCCAAATTAGTTCCAAACCAATAATTATAATTTTTCCAAAAAAATATTTACACTTATTTTATTTTTTTTATACTATTGTTTTATTTTGGGTTTTTTTTAACATACTGTCACCCTAGCAGTACAGTGTCACCATAGTGACACTGTACTACTTGTGGGGGGTGATGAAGATTTTTTTTTTTTTACACTGATTGCTTTTACACCCATAAAGGTTGTACAAGCAATAATTTCTCCTCTCTGGCCGCATTCTTGCAGCCATTGAGAAATACTGTGAGAGCTGTGATTGGTCACAGCTTGTCACATGGTACAAGGCTGTTGTGAATAGCCTTGTACCATGTGACCTCTGTGATCATTCACAGATTTCACTAGTAGTAAACAATGATGTCAGAAGTGACATCTTGCTTACTACTATTCATGTGATCACTGATTTGCCAATCAGTGATCACATGATCGGGACCCCACACAGAAGTCCCGTACAGCGATCGGTGTTCCTCCTCTGGAGGACACAGAGGGCACCGGATCATGGTGCTGCGCGCTCCCAGGGAGCAAGCACAGGCAGGGAAGCAAGAGGATGTTTATAAACGGCCACATGCTCCTGCACTGCTCCCTTCCGGCTGTTTATATACAATTTATATACAATACAGTTTATTTAACAATTGATTGAACGTTTTCAGAGTGTTGATTCCATACTTTTTGCCATGGGTTGTAAAATACACATTTGGGTGTTTGGTTTCCAAAATGTGGCTATTTTGTGGCTGTTTCCATTGTCCTGGTGCTCCAGGGCCTTCAAATTGTGATACAAAATCAGGAAATCAGATGTGTAATTTATGCCTCCAGAATGCCTGAAGGTGCTACTTGGATGTTGGGCCTCTGTATGTAATCAGGCTGTGGAAAAGTCTCTTACATGTGGTATCGTCATACTCATGAGGAGTAGCAGACTGTATTTTGGGGTGTATTTCTTGGTATGTACATGCTGTGTGTTAGAAATATCTTATACATTGAGAACTTTGTGTAAAAAAAATTAAGTTTTAATTTTCTTTCCATATTTTCCAAAAACGTGGAAAAAACATGACATATTCAAAAGACTCATTATGCCTCATAAAATATACATTGGGGTGTTTGCTTTCCAAAATGGAGTCATGTTGCGGTTGATTCCATTGTCCCAGTGCTCCGAGGTCTTTAAAAATGTGATAAGTAGTCAGGAAATTAGATGTGTAATTTATGCCTCTAGAATACCTGAAGGTGTTACTTGGATGTTGGGCCTCTGCATGAGGCCAGGCCAAGACTCACACATGTGGTATCACCATATTCAGGAGGAATAGCAGAATGTATTTTGGGGTGTAATTGCAAGTATGTCTATGCCGTGTGTGAGAAATACTAATATAACATTGAATATGCCACAATATAGTTGAAAACCCTCTACAATCAACAATACAGGTGAACCCCCCAAAAAAAATTCAAAGTGCCACAATAAAAACCAAAATGTGTCCAAAAATATATAAATGTGTCCAAAAAAATAAAAATATATAAATGTGTCCAAAAATATATATACTTGATATAATATCTTCTCAACAATTTCCACGATGAAAGTAACCTCAAAAAAAGAGAAATATCACATAGTGCATTATCTTTTATCATAAATATAAACAAGTGACATCACTCTGGTGGGTGTAAAAAACATTCAGCGAAAAAAAAAACTGTGAAAAAAATGTGAAATAAAAAACAGTGAGACCACGCTGTGTAAGTGAATCACTCTTCAGTGCCCTAAACAAGCAAACAAGTGTACACTTCTAATTGAAATAAGGGGTGGGTACCCTTACCAACAATCCAAAATAATTACGCCTATAATATAGATGTTGAAAAAGGGCCCTCTAGTAGATCTCCACAAGGAATACAATTCCACGGCAATATATGGATTACTCAGCCTTAATACTCCATGTGTCCCCATATACCTTGCTCCATCCCGATGCATATACATGAAGGATATATGAAGGATAAAATCGTGTAATACCGCCAAGATAACAGAATCGATATACTTTAATAAAATGCTCACATTATAACAGCTTTAAAATCACCCAATGTATATAAAAACCTTTTAGCCATCCAGGAAAAACATCCAGGTTTCTTTCAGGTGCTCCTATACACTTTCCAAAATGGCCACCGGAGTACTTCCGGTTTCCGTTCGACGTCACTTCCCTTGATGCGGCGTTTCGTTCTTCAACTTAATCATAAGGGATACTGTACTGAGGAGAATGGTCTGTGATCAATCAGAATTGTCCGCCCAATAGGTAATATATAAATTACTCTATTGACCACTTTATGGCTAGACACCGTTTCCGCTATTGAATAGGTATTCTCTGCAGAAGTTAAGCAGCCCATAGATTATATGATTTTCTTTCCTTCCACCACGGGTGGAAAGTAAACAAATCCCTTGATTCCACCATCAACACTAAACATTTTTGAATCTCTCTGGAGCACTATTGTTTACTGCCAGCAGAACATGATTACTGCTAGTGACTATAGCCACCGGCATTAATTGCATGCATGAAATCCGATAGGCTGGTTGTACCCAAGTTGATCGATGGATCAACTTGGGTACAACCAGCCTATCCAAAGATGGATCGATTCTCCTGAACCAGCCAAGATTCAATCCATCTATGGCTGGCTTTATCTATGCTACTGTTGGTTCTTCCTTATTAATTAACTGGGACAAGACTACAAACTTGTACCCTTTGCTGAGATCAGTAAGTGGAGCTCCTATAGTAGCAAAGTTAGACACAATTCTCTGGTAGTATCCTACAGTCACTACTCACTAGAAAGGTTCTAACCTGTTTTTATGCTTTTACACAGGCTGGGGCCAACTTTTAATCACTTCACTCTTGTATTTTAGAGGTTTTATGACATTCTGCCCATTACTGTAGCCAAGACACTGGGGGGTTTATTTACTAAAGCTGGAGAGTGCAAAATCAGACTCACTTCTGCATAGAAACCAATCAGCTTCCAGGTTTCATTGCCAAAGCTTCATTGAACAAGCTGAGGTTAGAAGCTGATTGGTTTCTATGCAGAAGGGAGTCTGATTTTGGACTCTCCAGCTTTAGCAAATAAACCCCTGGGTTTCCTACAGACCTTCGGTTTTTTTTCCTTTTGGCTGTTAACACGGCATTACACATGGAATCAAGAGTTGACTGGACCTTTCATAGGTGGGAATGTCAGTCAAATCCAAAGATAACAACATCATTAAGATGTTGTTATTTTTACAAGGTGTGACAACTTAATTCCCAGAATGGGCCAGTAATAACACTATCAAACACCTTTGCATTCTTCAAAAGATTACATTCTTTCTGATCTTCTAACAAGTTTTGAGGCACAATCTTTTCAGAAATCTTTCTCATTCCCAAATCCTCTGTTAGAATCGGCCACATCATTTCCCTGTTTATGCTCAATATTTCTGCCATTATTCACACACTCAATCTTCAATCTGAGCATATGAGGGTTTGCACCTTGTCCACATTTACATCCGTCCTTTGTGTTTTTGGCTGCCCACTTCATCATTGTGGGCATTTTCCCGCCCCTCCTTAAACCACCTATGCCATTCAAAAACAATTGCTTTCTTCATGGAATGTTCACCATAAGCCTGTTGGAACAGAGCTAAAGTTTGTTACACTTGTGGAAATTTCAGGGTCCTGTCATTTTCGGCCAACACACGTTATTTATTCTACTGCTCCACAATGACTGAATCAACTAGTCTGTAACTCAGGTGAGGGCAAGTTAATGTATGTCACAACACGCTCGAATGAGAATGGCAATGAGACTCAACACCATAGAGCTATGCTGAAGCCTGTAGCCTTTAGTGTTTAAGCCATTGTTCTTTAACTTTTCCCTATAAAAGTTGAAAAAAATCTACTTGGTTTTTGCGAAGTGCATATGCTTTGAATACTTAATGCATTGTGAAATAACAGCATTAGAATTCTGCATGAAAAATTAAGAGACAACTGATACTGTATTGGTTCACCACTGCTAATCAGGATCTTAGGCATTTCCAACTTTTTCATTTCCAATAGTTTTTATGGGTGTCTTACAAAAGAAGAAGTATAAACAACATTATCAAGTGGCGGCGTTACAATGCCATATCATACAGCTCCATAAACATGTGAGGTCAATAGACAACATAACATTTGTGAGAAAAACAGAGCTACTAACAGACACAAGCTTACTAAGTCTAACAATGTATAAAAAAGTAGTGAAAGCTTAGCGCAGGGTTCAATGCAAGACGAATGCTCTCATGGTCATAGTGCCTTTTCCACCCACTATAAACAACTCAGATACAGTGCATCATGGGCTACAGAGGTACAAGAGAAAATAATTAAACCATTGAGGAAATACACAGTGCACTAACAAATGTTTGATTCCCATCCACCACTCAGTAGAGGGAGTGATTTCGCCTCTATGAATGGGAGTGGACAAGAACAGGGAGAGAAAAGGAAAGGAAATAAAGAAGGAGGAAAAGGAAAGAGTAAAGGTACAGAGAGGTGCCAACTCTCTAGGTGGTTTTCAACTTTTTCAATGAACATGCAAAGTTTCCTTAAGATATTCATGAGAGACAACTCAACAGGAAAGTGTGAAAAAGTGGAGTGGAGTTATGTGCTCCTAATTTCTAATGCTGAGTTATTCATTTTTATTAAAAATATAATAAAACAATAATATTATTTTACTTCCTGGCCAGTATTTCCATTTTTCATTTGTACAATAAAATGCACAATATAGAACATTCACGAAACACCCCACAAGCTATATATTTTCTGTAAGAAGAGGACCTACAGAATAAAAGGATTGATTTTTAAGGCCCAAGTTGTTTGTGCAAATGTAAAGAAAAATCAATATTTTCAGTAAAGTAATACAAAAATTATTTTAAGACACTCAAAAACAATATGATAGAAAAAATCTTCATTAAATATATAAGACAGGATTTTGTTCAGGTAATAAACAACAAATGCATTCACACTTAAAATCACTCATATTTGCAAAATATACAAATATATAAAACTCTATATAGAGTTGAAACATTTGAAACTTTACTGCTAGTCAAATTTGAGATGAACTAACATGATGACCCTAAAATTATTTCTAGACCTCTGAATCATGTGGGAATATCTAATATGTGTGGTAGGTAGTTGTGGGTCCTAAGTGCACATAGAAACCAATCAGCTTCTAGGTTTTATTGTCAAAGCTTAGTTGAACAAGCTGACACTGGAAGCTGATTGGCTACCATGCACAGCTGCACCATATTTTGCGCTATCCAGTTCTAGTAAATCAACCCTTAATATGTAGGGACCCTGCTATAGGCTTGATCAACTCTAGTCCAAATGTATTGTTTGCACTTAGGCTGTAGCCAGCCTGAACTCTGTTTACATTATCTGGGTTTGTTTGGTTTCTTCTAAGCTCACAGATATTCTTTACCTCTGCCTGATTCTGGGGAGTGTTCTCCAGTAGATTGAGCAAGAAGATACAATGGTTTAGGTCAGGGGTCTCCAAAGTATGGCCAGTGGATCAAATGCAGCCCATTGAAAAATTTTATCTCGCCATCTGATGTAAGGGGGGACTCTGATGGGGACTTTCATGCAAGGGGAACTCTGATGTAAAGGGACACCAGTACTAGAGGTACTTTGATGAAGACTCTGATGTAACGGAGCTATGATGGAGTCTCTGATGTAAAGGTGGACTCGATTTAATTTCAATATCCTTTGTGCTATTTTACCAAAGTTATTTCTTTGTTTTTTTGTAATCAAATAATTCTGATTACAAAAAAAACCAAGAAAAGCAAATTGATTTATTTAAATTTGATTTGTTCATTTTTGTCCTGCGAATATATTTGTAAAATATATGATGTGGTCCTTGTTCTGAAAGGTTTGTAGACCCCTGGTTTAGGTTATTATTTATTTCACACTGGTGAGTCACTGAGAGATTTATGGATACAAAGAAAAAAAAACAGAGGACGCATCGGCCTATTGTGCTTTATTGTAAAAAATGTATTGGAAGGATAAAAAGTAAGTATTGTACTCACAATAGGCAAACAGATCAAAGGCACATCACACTAAACAGTAGTGTCCAGTCCACATAGCATATAAGTCCAAAGAAAGGAACCCTGGACTTCCAACAGCCTAACGCGTTTCAAGGTCTCAACCTCTTCCTCATAGCCCTCTGGATTACATTTACAGGCAGTGGAGAGGGTCCCTCCTCATGCTGCCCCCTTTACCAGGCTTTTCTGAGTGACTGGTGAGCCCTGTAAGGATGTGACTGGAGACATCAGCTTTCCCGGACACAGTGAGAGGAACTCATGTTGTCATGTTGAACTCAGAAACCGGAAGCAATGAGGATTTTGTCACTTCCAGTTTCGATTTGCTTGTTTACATGCTGTTACCAGCTTGTGAAGCAGCAGAACAAACTGATCTCTGTTTGATCTGCTGCTTTGGAGGCCAGAGAAGGACCCAGATCTCTCCATAATGAGGACCTGTCATAGCCCATGCTATCACAAGGGATGTTGTTGATAGCAATAAAAGCGATAAATAAAAACATTTAAGGTACAGAAATTTTTTTGTTAATTAAATTAAATAAATATTACAATAAAATAAAAAAAATGTAAATGCCCACATCCCCCTGTACTCATGTGCAAACACGGACACACTCATCGGTCCCGAACACATATGTAAATGTGATCACACCACACATGTGAGGTATCACTGTGAACATCAGTGTGAGAGTAATAATTCTAGCACCAGACCTCCTGTGTAACTCTAAACTGGTAACCTGTAAAGGCTTTTTAAAGCACTTCACCTATGGTTAATTCAGTGTACTGTAGTTTGTCCAAGTTCCTCCTCCCATTCCACAGGCGTGCACAATTTTAAAGCGTGACGTGTTTCGTATCTACTTACCCTGTGTAACATCATCTTTTATTTGTTAAAAATTCGGCATTATATTGGGTACACTAAAATTCATTAAAGTGTATTTTGTTTCTTAAAAACTTGTGTTTGAAAAACCAGTGCACAAGTACAGTGTTAAACTGCAACTCTCATCATTTTATTCTCTAGGGCCTCTGCTTAAAAATATATAATTCTGGGGGTTCTAAGTAATTTTCTATCAAAAAATGCAGTTTTTATACATGTATGATCGAAATGTCAAAATTGGCCACATAGGCAAGTGGTTAAAGGTGCACAATGAAAACTTGCTCTTCTAGGTTTAAAGGTCCACATTTGGCCTCTGAGGGGGGCTGAAAAGGAATCTGTCTGGCCTACCAAATATGCATGCCTTTGGCAGAGGTTAATGATAGTACAAGATACTACTGAGCAGAAACGTTTTTGCTGCTGTTTTTGGGTATCCTGTACTCCCAGGCACTCTTCGTTGGACAAATGAGCCAATGAAAAAGCAAAAAGAAGAATGAAAGGGTCACTGCTACAAATACAATCCTATCCAGCAAACCCCCATGATTTCTGGGTAAAAAATAAAGATTTTTGTGTGCCAAACAGAGAATCAGATCCCAGGACAATCAAGCCCGTACTGACCTGTATATTTACATATGAGGTGAGTGACTCTTTCTGTATGGTGAGATAATTGCATGAGAAAGCTACCATAGTGCTGCTTGTATCCAAAATTTATGAAAGGTTCTATTTATAGAGACTTTAAAAAAACATACAAATCTAACCCCCAACCAGCTTATAAACATCATTAGCGCAAAAGTTGGAGAGAAAGTGCTTAAAGAAGGAATACCATGTATCAGTTTAAAAGAGCCCATGCCACCTGATCGTTGCCAACCAATTGTGAAGAAGCCTCAGAAGCATGGAGTCCTGGGATGACTTCATTGAAATTTCTTTAAACTTGGAGCTATCGGCATGTGTCTGCAAACAGAAATAAATAAAAAGCAATTGAACTAGACGGTTCCAATCTCAAAAGAAAGGGAGAGAAAGTAGAAATGTTATGTTATAATGCTGTTTTTGCCTGAATATACTGTACAAAAGAACTAAAGTGAGTTAAAAGTGCACTTATTCTTTTAAACAGGAGGAACCCTTTAAAGCCTAACTTATGTAAACATGGCTGCTCTAAAAATGTACCTATAAAAATAGGTCTAGAAAATTCCTAAAAACATCATTCCAACCCGCGCAAATAGAAATGTGACATGTTTACCATGCTTGTCTGTTCTACTTATCTTGCTTTACGGTTTCATATTTGGAGCAAACATAGAGTCTCTACTCCCTAAGGGTTCCGGAGGGCATTCTATTTCATTTCTACAGAAAATTGTATCTCAGGATTTCAATCTTCTAAGATGGAGATGACAAAATACAATATCAAGAACACTTATGTTTTTTATTTCCCATATTTTTAAGAGCATAAATAAAAAGATCAGTGAACATTTAGGTCATGCGATGACAAATGTAAGAAAAAAAGACAAATGAGCATACTGTAAGACCACAGATAAAACTATAGTAGGTTAAGGACCTTGCAGGTATTTAATGTTTGCCAAACAAAGCTGAGCCAAATTGTAGAAAGTTAAGAAAGTGACAAAGAGTGAATGTACATTACGTATTGTCTTCATACTTAAAGATTAGTACTCTACACTCTCTGGGAAATAAATTATCTCTGAAATATTTCATATTCGCTTATCAGTTTTCTAATATTTACAGTTTACAGTAATGAGAAAATAAACATAAATAGACTTATATCAACTTTTCCTCACCGTGAACACACAAAAGGAATATGTAACAAGAGCACCTTGTATAACCTTTCAGTAATCTCTCCCAGACTCCACACATAAAGACAGACTGGTTCCCCATTTAATGCTCATTTATATTATATTCCTATTTATAGAATGAAATAGTAGATTCTGGAACTGTGGCCTTTGCCCAGTATCTTTCAGTGCAGACAGATTAGTGTTCAGAGCAGTGGCTTCTGAATCAGGAGAAGTCAGTATGCAAACAATTTACATTAGGAAGGTTAGTGTGGAGAGAAGTGTTAAGCTGGTCATAATTTAGTAGATTTTCAAACAAACTTTCGTATGAATATCCATATAAAAATGTATCAGTGCATTCAGCGACTTCATGAATGCCATTTGAAAGTAGGTAAAACATTTTGTTTGCTTTTGGTTTTCAGTTAGTAAAGTCCATCCATTCCAAAATCAAATGTTAAAAGCAAACAAAATATTTTAAACTACTTTCAAATGGCATTCATCAAGTTGCTGAATGTACTGATACATTTTTATAAGGATGTTCACACAAGTTTGTGCAAGACAAATTTTCCATCCTGCTCCTTTTCTCATACCTGCAGCCTGAAAATTAACGTCAACTTGACCTGATTAGAAATTTGAACAAATGTTCTTAAAATGAAAACATTTGCACAAAATTCTACAAGTGAATGGCCAGCTTTAGTGTAAGAGTTAGTGTCAGGATTACTGGAAGGGGTAGTGTGAAGGAAAACTTAGAGTAGGGCATCAGGTTCCATACCAGGAGATCTGCATGGAAAACTAGCCACACAGAACTCCTTCCACTTAAAGCGGTAGTAAACCGCACCTAAAAAAAAAAAATCCTATGCAAGGTAATGTCCTAATGTGCTAGTATGCATCGCATACTAGCACATTATGAAGGACATACCTTAAAACGAAGCCCTCTAGCGGCACGTTGTCACCACTGCAGAGGCTTCCATCTTCGCTCGGTCTTCCTTTTGGGTTCGCGAGCTCCAACCATCTGACTGGCTGAGTAGCAATGATGTTACTCCCGCACATGCATGCAGGAATCCCGGACCACAGCGCAGTGCTCTGAAGGAATGGCACGGGTATGCTGTTCCTTCAGAGTGCATGCTCTGGTTGTCAAAAGGAGTGAATATCTTCTAAACAGTGCATGTTTAGGAGATATTAGTTTTACCTAGACGTAAGCTTTATTTTAAAGGTAAAAGTATACAAAAGGAATTTACTACTACTTTAAAACAAATGTATTGTAACAGGATGTCAACTCATGTCAAGGTTTTGTGTGGGAGAGATCTCCACATCAATTCTGTTCCTGGCTATATCATTCCATCCACCATTCTATGATGGATGGGTGCTGACTAACGTCACAGCTCTATAATTATCACTGCCAGTGCCACCAGATCTGTTCATTTACAACTACAATTGTTAGACTTCCCAACTGAATTTTGATGTCTCAAAATTGCCTACTTTCTTCAGCTGAAAGCACACACTTTGATTGACTCTGTTATGTTTTCTGATCACTGTGTGATTGCCCAGGTAATATCTATCTCTGATATTGATATTCGACAATAAACATACAGTATGTTACCTTAAAATGGGAAACAAGAATCAAAGTTGAAAAAAACACCGTTATCCAACTTAAGTTTGTGCTCAGTAGGGATGAGCCAAAATTACCTAGGTTTGGTTTGGGGTGGGTTTCTCTGAAGATCAGGGGCCAAATACAAACCCCATTGAAGTCAACTGGAGCTGAATGTTATAAAAACATTAAAGTGATTGTAAACCCACATTTTTTTGAAATAACAAACATGTCATGCTTGCAGCCCAGATCCTCCTCTTCTCGGGTCACCCACTGGCACTCTCGGCTTCTCCACCTGTCCAATGCCCACCATAGCAAGCCGCTTGCTATAGGGGAACTCATGCAGGCTCACTACCCAGCCAGCTCTATGTGTCCATAAGACACACAGTGTGGGGCTTGATCCCTTGATCCAGCCCCCGCTTCCTCACTGACTGCGATGGACAGCAGTCACTGCTGTCTCTGAGCCTATGAGGAGGGCGAGAGCAACTGCTGCTCAGACACAGCTCTGGATCAAGATTGGGCTCAGGTAAGTATAAGGGGGCTGGGGGGGGGGAGCTGCATTAAAAAGGTTTTTTACCTTAATGCAGAGAATGCACTGAAATAAAAAAAAATGTTCAGCCTTTACAACCAATTTAATGGCCAGTTTTTAGGCTAATAGGCATGGAATCGTCCAACAAATGACACGGAGGGCTGGGCACTGCCCTGGGGAGCATGTACCCAAGATAATATTTTTATTGCTTATAGAGCAACATAAAAATGCAAAATTCCTTTAAATAATAATTGTGTAATAGCAGACACCTCCACCCTTTTGGCATGGCTTGGTAACACTCTGAGGGAGAGAGAGAGGTTTCCATGCATCTGTACATTGCTGATGTTACCGCCATTTATGTGAGCAGCATTGGAATGGTTTTAAAGTGATATTGGATATTCTATTCAGTTATTTTGTGAATGCATTTGTTTTCTTTCTTCACTTAATAAAAATACCTCAGTGAGAACTATGTCAGTTATTGTATCCTTTCGAGCACTGATCCATGCTTTAGCACCTAAGCTGAGAGGAGTGTTCGATTTAATAAGTGAGAGTTTGGGGAAGGATTGCTTGAGCCCCAGGAGAGTCCAGCTGGATTTATGGAGTTTGACTGATGTGATTAAACTCGCAATAGGACCTTTGTAATGAGGGTCAATCCATAAGGTGTGCCCAAAAGTGGTTCGGTTGAGGTGTCTGCTTTTACACAATCTGATCTCACCAAACTGAACTGTCTATGTGGACTTGATCAAAATTAGTGAATTGTATCACAGTGAACATTTATATGGAGGACTGTTATGTGGTGTTGGATTATAATTACCCACGTCTATAGTTAGCAAAATAATTATTTATGCTAATTTTGGTATTTTATGTTAATTTTTTTGGGATATGAATCAGTGCAGCATAATTTTATACACAGGCTTTTGAACTGAGTGCTGATAACAAGCCGGCGCCCATGGTTGCCAAAAAAAATGTCAAATTTTGATTCGTCTAACCACAGAACAGTTTTCCACTTTGCAAAAGACCATTTTAAGTGAGCTTTGGTCCAGAGAAGACAGATCATGTTCAGATAAGGCTACTTCTTTGCATGATTGAGTTTCAATCTGCATTTCTGGATGGCACAGCAAACTGTGCTCACATTCCTGACCCCCTGCAGTGATGTCCATCACAGAATCATGTCTGTTTTAATGCAGTGCCGTCTGAGGGCCCAAAGATCATGTGCATCCAATATTATTTAAAGTCTTTTCAATTTTACAATAAGGAATATTATTCTGAAACTGTTCAGCAATTTTTATCAACCTGTTGCTAATTATCCTAATTATTATGTCCTTGCAGCTCTTCCACGTTAGTACCACTTACTTTGACAGATTTTTGTTGCCCTGTCCCAGCTTTTATGAGACATGTTGCTGCCATCAACTTCAAAATTACCTTATTTACTTCTTAAAATGGTACATTTCCTCAGTTTAAACATTTGATATGTTTTCTATTTTCTTTTATGAATAATATATAGGTTTATGAGATTTGCAAATCATTGCATTCTGTTTTTGCAGATTTTACACAGTGTCTCAACAATTTTGGAATTCAGGTTGTACATGTAAAATCTAAATGCATGACATTTAGATTGCTAATGCACTGTGTACAATAACAGTTAAATATTTTTTTTTAATGAAATGCTTATTTGTACTTTTTCCATCTCAGTAAAGATAATCTTCTGCAGCGTATTGCTGCCACATCCTGTCTGCATAGACTCACCCCAGATATAGCTGTATAGCATTTCACATGGCAAGTCTGATGGTAACTATTGATGAGCAAACATGCGTGAGATAGATCAGCAAAATCCTAAACATTAATGTAAACTGAATCAAAGTCAATGAAACCAATTGAGCTCCACTCAGGGTACGTTAGCCAAGAGCCGCCAACATCCTAGTAACCAATTACGCATCCCTGGTCCAATTCAGTTGTCTGCCTGGAGATTCACCCGGCAACAGCTGAATGTAAATAAAGAGGGGGTATGCCGCATATCATTGACCAGATATGGCAACAACCATATTTGGTCAATGATATCACCCAGCATCCCTGGCCCTTTGTTTACATTCAGGTCCTTGATACTTAGTAGTGCCACATCTGACACTGGCATAGTGCAACTACTCCTCTTACCAAACCAGCTCCAGTTACGCTTCCTGGCTATGAGCATGGTGATATCACGTCCAAAGCCCCATCCTACGTGTCTCATCTCATGATGTCTTATGGCGCCACGTCACCACTACCATTTTTATATATTAACATAGTGCTGAAACAATTTCACATTGTCAATCAACTCACGCAATATAAGAATTATAAAAAAAAAACAAAAGCAACATGTGTACATTCAATAGGAGAAAAAAAAACATCAAATAATGAAAATACTTTGGAAATATTGTACTGAGTAGATATTAGTATTTTAAAGGGACAAGCACATCTAAGGGGACACTCTAACCCCCATACAACTGCCACAACAATATGTGTATAAAAAGAAGCAACATTAAAGCAGCACTCCAGACTCAATAAATATGAACATAAATCTGAAACCAAAACAAAGCAAAAAAAACAAAAAGAAAACATAAAAAAATTAAATAAAATCAAAAGAAACTAAAAGTAAAAAGAAAATAAAAGTATACAAAAAAATATATTGAAATAAAAAATAATAACATAGAAAACAAAATAAAAATAAATAACCTTTAAAAGTAAAAATAAAAAATTTGTAAGAAACCAATACAAATCAATGTCAATGTTCATACCAACTGGTTGTAATGTGTCCAGTTAGTATATCCATTTTGTTTCCCTTCTAGAAACCTCTTTGGTCAAATCCTTCCCCCTTCAATGATTTTTGATAATATAAATTCCATAGAAAACCAATAGACTGGGATCCCTTCTATATTTTTCCTGACATTTCCAGATACACTATGTTTCATGAAAGCACTTTTTTTTTATTATTCACATGTTCTCCTATCCTTGCCTTCAGTTTTCTTGTGGGCCTTCCCACATATTGAAGTCCATAAGGACATTTTAAAACATAACCTACGTGGGATTTATCGAAAGAAATTAACTCCTTAATCTCATATTTCTTCTTTGTTTTTGTAGAAACAAAACGTCTCCTCTTTCTACTTTCTCTCTTTGTAGTTCTACCCACTTTACACCTATTACAATTACAGAAGCCTTTCCCTTCAAAAAATGTCCTATGGCATTATGTACCAATCTTGTTCTTAAGAAATTATTCTTTCTTTAAATAAACCTCAGATTTTTTGGAAGTAATTTCAAAACCTCATCTTTCAGTAAAATTGGCCAATGATTTTTCTACATTGTCAATTAAAATCCATAATAAAATTACAACCTACATTCCCTGCATTTGTAAGCTTTTTATTTTCAAGCAGAGAACTTCTGTTTTTTTCAAAAACTTTTTTCCTCACACTTTCCTCACACTTTCTAAAAAAGATCTATCATAACCATTTTCTAAAAAACGATCTATAAATACATTGGTCTGTCAAGATAATCCGAGTCCCAATCACAGTTTCTTTTAGTTTTGCTCTCTCTCTCTTTTAATGGTGCCTTCCTTTTAATGGGGTCCATTGATTGCTATGGCCATTGAGGGATTGTACCGCTGGTGGTACGCTGTGTCACTCTGCAGGAGTCTTTTCTGGTTTGGTTGTGATTCCAGTGAACTCTGGTGTTGCTTGTGAGTCATGCTATTTTTTTTAATCCACCAGCAAATCTGTCTGGTGAGTTATTTAGTACAATTGTAGGTGGAAGATACTGTTTGTGGTGGAGCCTGTAAGGATACAGTTTTACAAGAGATCTTTTGCATCCCATGCATTAATTGTTTATGCATGGGTTAATTTTAGATGAATAGATTTTACACTGGACATTTTATTAACTGGAGAATTTGGTGGATCATTTTTTGGATTCTTTATCTTTCATATTACAACACTGGAAAACAAAAAATATATATTTTTTTTATTTCTGTGGCGCAGTCCAGTTTTTTCTCTTCCATTATATTCAGCTTTTTGCCAGAGAATCTCCCAGCTGGCAGCTGAATGGGGTTGGGGGTATATCATTGGTTGCTAGTATGCCAACAGCGGCCAGCACCCTAAAAACCAATGAGCCCTGAGCAGGAAGTTTTCACATTTATTGGCAGTAGAAATACTGCCACTAAATTAATTATTTCCTAGCAGCCAATGGTTTAGTTTGGCGGGTGAACAGGCCATTTAGAGTTCACAGCAAACTGTGTGGGTCACACCAGCTTAATGTGCATTGAAACAATCACTTGTAGTTTCCAACAGAGGCCCTTGCTACAGGGTGACAACACAGGAGCACACAAATGTTGTCACCCTATAACAGGAAATACTTGAACAAGAATCTTTTTGGCAGGATCACCAGGTAGTATTTTAATCAAAGCTACAAAAAATTTAAAATATTAAAAATTACTTTTGAAATGGCATTAACATGTTACAACTTATATGAGATGTTAGCGATTGGGTTTACAAAGAAAGGAAATATGCTTTTTCTTCACATTTAGTCAAATCCCCAAGTATGTGTTGTAGTGATTATGCTGAGCCATGGATTGATAGTTTTGCCATATATTCATGTATTACACCACTAATGTTTAAAATAAGCAGATCCTTAAATACTACCTAGTAGTCTTATAGCCAAACATTGACTAGGATCTTGTCCATTACAATATACCGAGCCATTTTAATAAGTTCACATTTGAGACCCCTTATTTTGCTTTTAGAAAACACCTTTAAACCGAGAAATATAAGATTAATTTGTAATGCGAAGTGCAAACAACATGAACATTGCCCATTGCTCAGAGGCTTTAAATGAAACAATCTCTGCTTTAAGGGTGATTAAAGGTCCAGCGGTGATAGCCTGCAATGCTCTGTTTGCTTTTTCAAAATTGAATGAGTCAGTTACTTGGCTTTCAGTCTCTTTAGCCCAAATGGACAAAGACAGGCAAAAGACCAAAACTATTTTCCTTCCCTAAGGATTGTTCCCTATTTATGTTACAGTTGAGCTGTTTCAATCTCAGTGTATTGTAACAGGTCTTTGATGTCAAAAGCCATATCAAAGCCAGCATATTATTAACCATTCATACATCTTGACAGTTACCTTCAACTTGAGCAGTTGTACTGTCTTCAATAAAACAGAAGTCTTTTCAAATAGATTATTTACACATAAAACCTAGCTTTGCTTTTGTGTGTACAATACTAATAAATGCTTTTAAAAATCGGCCTAATGTCTTTGTTATCTACAAGGATACATATTAAAGGAGGACTCAAGGACAAAACCATAACATTTAGCTATACAGTAAATACAATATGTAAAGCAAATAACTACATTACATAAATGTTTCTTTGGAGGCATAGCATTTAGTAAAAAATATTGTATAATTATTTTTTAACCCATTTCAGGAAAAGAAGCCTGTCTTTTGGAATTTCCTGCTTTTGTGGCTTCTGGAGATCAAACTAGCCTTTGCACGGAATGAAATTATATTCTGCAATAAGTCTTCCATTATCAAATGTAGTGGTGAACAAGATGGTAATAAATCTAAAAGCAAAAAATGTGCAGCTTACCAAGATGTTTTAGCCTTTTTTATTTTCATTTTTACATTGATTCTGTCAGTAATCTATTATTTTTTTGTTGTGCCTAACTATCTACCACTGACAGGGATGGTTACAACGATCAGCTTTTGTTAATTTATTCAAAACATTAACCCCAAAAAGAACTGTATAGCATCCTGTGGTTAACTACTCGCATTTCGTGAAGGTGAACATCCAAGCAGGGTCCAGTGCCCAAAGTTTTGTTGGGTATGGGTATAGCTCTCAAGGATTTACCGGAGTTGCTCCGATCTGGATGCACTGTTTCAATTGTTGTATCGGAAGACAGTAAAGAGTTGTTTGAGGAATCTGAAGTAAAGTAATAAACTAATTAGCTAAGAGTGATCTATCTGTAGCACTACCCCCTTAAGGATTGCTTAGTAATAATGGGGGTCCTTGTCAGGCTAAACCTCTTTTTGAAAACCCAACCTCTGCTGGCACCACTGTACTTTTGTGACCACAATAAACCACAACTGTAAAATGGATTTACACAAAAGGTAGTAAAAACTAATATAAAGTTTATATTGGCATTGAATGTAACTCGGTCAAAAAGAACAAAATAACATGGGTAAATGCAGCAAAGACTATTACTCGTGTCAATTTGAAGTAAAAATAACAGCATTTGCAGTGAAATACCCATAACTGTTAGCAGGCCTGCTTTCAGAAATAATCCAGCACCTCCAATCTGTGGAGAGTATTGAATCCCCAGTGAGCAAGAACAACTATCAAACAGGTAAGCTCACTGTGGGTCCTCAGAACTAGACAACAGGGATTAAATGTAAAGTGCAAAGAGCTCTCATTTATAATTGATCCCTTTAAGAATACTATAGAGTCTTTTGTGTGCTTGTTGGGGCCCAGTTGCTATGAAATTGAATTAAGGTATAGAATGATAGTTCCTCAACACAAAAATAATGAAGAGGCAAGGAAGGATTTAACACTTTTACTTTTGCTGGTAGTAAATTAGTGCATGGTCCCCTTTAAAGCACTAGATAAAAGGCAGACTTGAAATAGTGAAAGTTAACAATTGACAAGTGTCTATGGGCAAGGACAACTCTCTCTAGATGTCAAAGGCCAAAGGTAACAGTAGTAGGCCAAAAAAGATAACTTGTTGTTTCAGTTGGCACCACTGTATTCTGGCTTGCAACTGTATGTCCTGTGGTCCTCCTTAGATGATCAGATTCTAATGCAGATGTATCCCAACAGTGGCGGCTGTGAGAACTAAGCCGTAACCTGGGGCAACTATGTATAATGTTCACAACTATGTGTAGATAGATAGCTGGGGTGATGAAACTGTCAGTGTTCTCTTAGTTAGTGGATACTTTGGGCTCTCTCACCCAATCAGTGTGATCCGGCAGATTATAACGATATGGCTTTTCTGGCAGATGGGGGCCCCCACACAGACTCTCCAGTCCCGATTTCATTTCCCAAATAGGTCTCCTGCTAACAGATTGGCTTGCTGGACAGCGAGGCAAGACGGGCGACCAATAGGCTCTTTCCGCACCTTCTCCCTCTCCATCTCTGGCTCCATGGCCTAGTTCAGCACATCAGTCATCAGCACACTTCCTCATCTCTCCTACGCTCTGCTCTCTATCCCCTGCCAGTCTCCCTTTGATATTTAAATGCCCTCCCCTGGAAAATGTAGTCCTTGAGCTGTGCCATGTCCTGGAGGTTGGCGTGCGTTCCAAGGAACCGGAAGTGACGTTGCTTACTATACCGGATATGACGACCACATAGACAGCCGCTACATGTTTTGCCACATGGCGTCCTCAGGGAAATTGCTGGCTTGGTTAGCTAAGAGTCAGACCCATATTGGTAGTATTAGGGATGGGGGGGAGGTTGCTTGCTTCTCCCGTCTTTATTAATGCTTGATTTCTGGAGTTTTATATGCCTCTAGAATTAATTTTCTTCCCTCCGACCTCACTGGTTTTCTATATACTCTCTTTTCCCACTCTGGATGACTCTGATAGGAACATGCTAGATGCAGACATTACCTTGGAGGAGGTTCAGGAGGCAATTGGAAGGTATCAGGGCAGTAAGACTCCCAGGGCTGACAGCCTCCAGACAGAATTCTACTCACAATTTGTAGAGATTGTAGCTTCTGAACTTACCACTTTGTTTGCTGACCTTTCTTCCCTTACTTCCTTACTTGAGACTATGGTGGAGACTGTTATTGTGCTGGTGCCTAAGCCCGATAAATCGAGGACTTCATTGACGTGCGCCAAACTGGGTTCATGCCAGGCAAGGGCACTAACATTAATAACAGAAGCTTGTTTCTTAAACTATCTATATCTCATAATAATGTGAATACCTGGGTCATTGCCTCATTGGACACTGAAAAGGCATTTGACTGAGCTGAATAGATATACCTTTGGGAGGTTCGTTTTGGGTTTGGGTCAAAATTCCTACATTGACACCAGCTGTTGTACTGTGCTCCTAGAGTCTACAGCAATGACTGGCTCTCCGCTTTGTTTCCTCTGTATTGTGGCACACGTCAACCCTGTCCATTCTCTCCTGTCCTGTTTACTCTGGCCTTGGAGCCCCTGACTATATTAGTTCGGGGGTCTCCTAAGGTTCGGAGCCTACGGGTGGGGATGTTAGAGGAAAAGATGACTTACTATATCTCAGTGATGCAGGCCCGGTCCTATCAGCTGTGCTGCATATTTTTGACACCTTTGGGTCCTTCTCAGGCATCCAAATTAATTGGTTGTTTCTTTTTTCGCTTTGATCAACAAGCTGTCGCCTCTGCAAGCCCCTCTCCATTGTGTTTGGTGGACAAGTTTAAGTATTTAGGGGTTAACATAGCTGAGGGCTTACACCATTATTTTGACTGTAACCTTCTCCCACCACTGTCAGTTCTTAAATCGTGATGTTCTTCTTGGGCTGCTATTCCATTTAATCCAATTGCTGCACTAATCTTTTTAAAATGATGCTCCTGCTTAAGTTTAACTATATTTTTTGGAACTGCCCTATTTGGCCATGAGATCGACACTTGTGTGGGCTCCTTTATATGCAATGGTACGTTGCCCTGGCTAAATCCACCCTTGGGCTACCTTCTAGGTAGAGAAAGCTGGCCCTGGTTAGTTTCCACAGATCCAGTGCTGCTATATATTTGTAGGCTGCTTATTTGGTCTCCTTGGCTGATCTCGGGAATTTGATTACAGGGATCCCAAAGCCTCTGACAGCGTTCTGGGTCCAACAAGTGCCACCTGGAGGGGGGGGGGGTTGTTGTCACTTTTTGATCCCAAATCAGTGGTCCCCTGCACAATCCCATTGGGGCAATCCTTTCGTTCCCCAGTTTCGTACTATTCCAGTCCCTCAAATCTGGGCATGCAAGGGCATTAAAACTCTGGTGGATATAATGCCCTCTGGGGACTTCAGTCCTTTATGCAACTTTCCAGTAAATTCCATCTGCCAGCCTGTATGCAATTCCGATACTACCAACTGCGTCACGCTATTAAGGCCCAGTTCCCTCAGCTGCCCCTCCTCCAGGATGATCCGACTGAAGAGCTGCTTAACCAGCGTGACATTGACAAACCTCTTTCCACACTATATGGGACACTCCTTACTACTTACTATTCCTTTAAGCTTGAGAGGATGTGGAGAGATGATATTCCATCCCTGGATAAGGAGAGCTGGGAAGATTGTTTGGAGGGTGGTCCTAAACTGGTAATTTCTTCTAGGGATAAGTTGGTCCAAGTAAAATTCCTGCATAGGGTATACTAAACTCCCATGAGGCTCCATATGATGTGACCCAATGTGTCATCCAGGGTCGTATTTCAATATGTTTTGGGACTGTCTGAGTATCTTCATGCTTCTGGTCTGCAGTTTTTGAACTGATCAGTCTTAGGTTGCAGCTGTCACTCCCTGCTTTCCTGGAGCTGGCTCTCCTGATCGGCATTGCCACACATGCTAAATAGTTGATCTCCTTTCTCCTATTCTACAGTAAAAAAGAAATCCTCCTAAAGTGGACCTCCTTGACCCCCCCTACGGTGTCCTCCTGGAAAGGCATGGTGGATGCGGCTCTACCAATGTATAACATCACTTCTATCAATAGAGACTGCCCCTGGAAGTATGATAAGATGTAGTCCCCCTGGACCTCGAGGTACAGATCTCACCTCTAACTCTCTATTTTCTATTCTTCTGATTCCCTCTTCCTTCCCCCTGCCCCTCCTCTTTTCCTTTTTTACTTTTCTTTATTTTTTCTTTTGATACCCTTATGGTTCTTTTCCCACCATTTCCTATTCCTATGCTCACATAGTCACCCCTTGTGGAAGACCAATACTTCCTCAGGTTTCACCTTAGATTACGTATATTTGAGCCAAGATTCAATGTCTTTATCTTTATGAACATGCATGGTTTATGCTCTAATGCATTGTATGGTTGGGTTTTTACTAGCCTGTTTCAACTTGGCAATATGTATTGACTGTATATTGTACATGGGATTGCTTATTCTGTACTATCCTTGTTACTGATAAAGCACTCCTGCTTTGTAAAAAAAAAGGTACAGGGAACATCTACAGGTGAAACTCAAAAAATTAGAATATCGTGCAAAAGTTGATTTATTTCAGTAATGCAACTGAAAAGGTGAAACTAATATATGAGATAGACTCATTACATGCAAAGCAAGATAGTTCAAGCTGTGATTTGTCATAATTGTGATGATTATGGCTTACAGCTCATGAAAACCCCAAATCCACAATCTCAGAAAATTTGAATATTGTGAAAAGGTGCAATATTCTAGGCTCAAAGTGTCCCACTCTAATCGGCTAATTAAGCCATAACACCTGCAAAAGGTTCCTGAGCCATTAAATGGTCTCTCAGTCTGGTTCAGTAGGAGTCACAATCATGGGAAAGACTGCTGACCTGACAGTTGTGCAGAAAACCATCACTGACACCCTCCATAAGGAGGGAAAACTTCAAAAGGTAATTGCAAAAGAAGTTGGATGTTCCCAAAGTGCTGTATCAAAGCCCATTAATAGAAAGTTATGTGGAAGGGAAAAGTGTGGAAGAAAAAGGTGCACAAGCAGCAGGGAAGACCACAGCCTGGAGAGGATTGTCAGGAAAAGGCCATTCAAAAGTGTTGGGGACTTTCACAAGAAGTGGACTGAGGTTGGAGTCAGTGCATCAAGAACCACCACACACAGATGGATCCTGGACATGGGCTTCAAATGTTGTATTCCTCTTGTCAAGCCTCTCCTGAACAACAAAAAAAGTCAGAAGCCTCTTACCTGGGCTAAAGAAAAACAGACCTGGTCTGTTGCCCAGTGGTCCAAAGTCCTCTTTTCTGATGAGAGCAACGTTTGCATCTCATTTGGAAACCAAGGACCCAGCGTAAGGAGGAAGAATGGAGAGGCACAAACTGCAAGATGCTTAAAGTCCAGTGTGAAGTTTCCACAGTCTGTGTTGATTTGGGGAACCATGTCATCTGCTGTTGTTGGTCCACTGTGCTTCATTAAGTCCAGGGTCAACGCAGCAATCTACCAGGAGATTTTGGAACACTTCATGCTTCCTTCAGCAGACGAGCTTTATGGGGATGCTGACTTCATTTTCCAGCAGGACTTGGCACCTGCCCACACTGCCAAAAGCACCAAAACCTGGTTCAATGACCGTGGGATTACTGTGCTTGATTGGCCAGCAAACTCGCCTGACCTGAACCCCATAGAGAATCTATGGGGCATTGCCAAGGGAAAGATGAGAGACATGAGACAATGCAGAAGAGCTGAAGGCCGCTATTGAAGCATCATGGTCTTCCATAACACCTCAGCAATGCCACAGGCTGATAGCTTCCATGCCACGCCGCATTGAGGCAGTAATTGCTGCAAAAGGGGCCCAAACCAAGTACTGAGTACATATGCATGATTGCATGTAATATTCTAATTTTCTGAGATTGTGGATTTGGGGTTTTCATGAGCTGTAAGCCATAATCATCACAATTATGACAAATCACAGCTTGAACTATCTTGCTTTGCATGTAATGAGTCTATCTCATATATTAGTTTCACCTTTTAAGGTGCATTACTGAAATAAATGAACTTTTGCACGATATTCTAATTTTTCGAGTTTCACCTGTATATGAAAATCGATCAGTCCTGATGCACTGACATCCTATCTCATTTTTTGAGGCCCTAAAATGCCAGGACAGTACAAATACCCCCCAAATAACCCCTTTTTGGAAAGTAGACAGTCCAAGGTATTTAGTAAGAGGCATGGCGAGTTTTTGAAGTTGTCTTTTTTGTTGTTTCACCTGTAGTTCCCTCTCTTCACTGTGAATTCTTGGTGATAATTGCAGAGAATATAATAAGAAGTTTTAATAAGTGGTGAAAGGCACAGAAGTGCACCTATAGGTTTCCTCCCATGGATGCCTGTGTGCATCCTTGAAAAGTCTTCCTTACATTTTCTCCAGCCATTTCTCCTAACATTAAAGTAATATTTCACAGCTGCTTCTCACAGTACATCACCGTGAAAAGGACTCCTAAACAGGCTGAAAACTTTTCTTTAGCAGTGATATCACTGTGATGTGTGGAGAAAAGATAACTAAGAATTAGGGTGTACATTTAACAAATGCTGAAACACTTTACAGTGCTTATCACAGTGATAAGTTCCTAGTGAGGTATTTATTAAATGGTAGTAATTAATTGAATTCTATATACAACAGCATGTTGCATAACGCTGATACAGTTTGTAACACTTTTTTTTGTGCATTGCTCTGCATAAAAATGTCACACATGTAACATTCTTCTCTGTTCTGTTTTTACTCCATCTCCTAAATGTAAAAAACAGATCTGTGTTCATTCACAGAGAAAATGGATGTCAGCATATGTATATCCATCCCCTGCTTACCTCAGATCAACATATTAATGAACGAACAAAAAGGCTCGAAAAAAAACAAAAACATTTTACTTAAAAAATAATTAAAAATCCTAAAATAATATTTTTATTAAAGTAGTAGCTGGTGTACTGATGGTGGCTAATGGGGACAGATGTTTTAATTAATTCTGCAACCTGGGGGATGAGGGGAAATGAGGGGTGTTTGCAGAAAGATGAGGGATACATCAGACAGTGAGGGCAATGCAATGCAGTAGGTTAATGGGAGGAGGCAGTCAGCCAGGAGTATAGTACCTGTGGTAGTGAAGCAAAACTGAAGCTGCAGGCAGGGTAGAGGGGTAGGCAGATGCAGTGACAGCGATGTGAGTGGATGTACCAGTGAACTCCTGTAAGACAAGCTGAGTAGCCAGAGTCCCCAGACAATAGATATGCCTATGACCCTGAAAATAAACCAGCAAAACCTAAGCGCAATCACTACAGTATTAGTAACTGTTACAATCTCTAGTGAAATAATAAAAAATACAATATACAAAATGTGTGCAATTGATCAATTCATTACAATACTGAAAAAAATAAATAAAAAAGAAATATATAAATATATCTATTTATATATATATATATATATATATATATATATATATATATATTATATAGTTATATGCCCCAATACTGCTGTCCACACTCCACATGTGCCAACCAAAGTTATGTATAAAGCAGTGCCATGCAGTGTTATGCGAAAACAATAAAAATTATACAAACAAAGTGCCTCTTATTTTTTGGAAAAGACTCTCAAATAACAAAATGTGTCCATAAATTATATTAATAAAAGTTCAACAATTATAAAGTAAATCTCTTGTTACTTGTGCTGTTCATACTTTATAACTTATGTCATTGTATTTTATACCAAAATATCGTACCAAAATATTGTGCAAATCAATTCACCAATATTCCAGTACTCTCACCCTTGGATGTGACCCAATAAATATCAGGTCTCATGTGCTTTCCCCTTTAAGTAGGGTATTGTAAGCAAAGAGTGCTGTTCCCCTCTATCTGGTCCAGATATCCTTCAGTCCACCTCCATCCTCAGCAATCCTTCAGTTGTTTTGTGTGGAATGCTCAAAAACGAAAAGTATAGATAATGCTATCCATATACCAAATACTATTCTTTGAAAACAGCCAAAAAGTATAAAACTCAGCTTAAAATGTGCACAAAGTCTGGTGTACAACAGTTTACATGTATGTCAATGAGAAATGTCTCATGCAAGATGGCGGCCCTCTAACTTCCTGTATGCGGTGTGATGTCCCAACACGTTGCCTCACAGAGTCACATGACTTCCTCAGGGGATAATAGCGACAGCCTCCAACCACTCTGTGGAGAAGTAGAGTCAATAAGATAATATCCCATGAAGGTTAATTGCATTAGATATTCATTGAATGACGCATAAGTGTCTCAACCACACAGCTATGATGCTCTGCTCATCTGTGCAAACATCAGTTCCATGCAAAACACAAGGTAAGATGCTCGTAGCAACCCATTACAACTGAAGCACAAAAGTCCAGACATTTGCTCCATCCACTCCAAAACAGGGCCTACCCATGTGGTGAAGAGATCACTTTTGAGAAAATCCACCTATTCTTACACATTCTAACCAACCACTGGTTTACATGTTCCCTCTCAAAGGGGAAACGTGAGGCCAAGGACCCCAGATCCTACCACATTCTAGCTGTCAATGGCTGCTAAGGAGACAGAGGGTGCTTGCACCCACCGCGTCTTTACAAACCACTGATGTCACTGGCCAGAGCCATGGCCATATTTGAGCAAAGATGTTACTACTATCCCCTCCCCTTCCTAGTCCTTCAGTCTTAACCCTTAATGTAGTAATTCCAGCACTGGCAGAACATTTGAAAGGTGCTTAGTGGTGTAAACAGAGAAGTATCTCCCAATGCTAAAACCCGAATGGTCTTACTCATGAAGAGAATCTCCAGTAGGGATGAGCTCAGTGTTAAGTCATAATTTGGGACCAAACACTGGCTATTTGGATGTTCATCCAAATTCCAAACATTTAGGGTGTTTGGTGTGGATGAACATGACAGCTTCCTGCTGTCAATGGTTGCTAAGGAAGCAGCGGGTGGAACGTATGCAGTCGGTCAGTTTTTTTTTTGGCAAGTTGGCAGGAGGCAGGTATCATGATTGACAATCGATTTACAATGAGGGAATTTTTTTAAGGATTTTTTTTTTTAATAAACGACTTGCCAGAAGTTTGGGTGTCTTTATTTCTAGGTGACATTTTTTTTTAAAGAGTAGGGGTATTATGTACCCCTATTCATTCACATAGGGAGGCATTATTTTGGGCCCTCTTATTATTAAATGAGGCTTCCAGAACCTGATAATCTTCCCCCCTGCAAGGCCCCTCCATGTGTGGGGCATGTGGCCTGGTATGGTTCAGGAAGGGAGGCATACACTCATTCCCCCCTTTCCTGGCCAGTCAAGCTGCATGCTTGGATTAAGGGCATGGCATGGTTTTTTTGTTTTTCTTTTTTCGTGGAGCCCCCTTAAAAGCTGTACCAGACGTGAAGGGTCTGGTAAGGATTTCCTGGAGAACCTCAAGAAGCACATCCTACAACAAGAATGAAAAAAAAATGTGTACAGTCCTCCCCCCCCAAAAAATGCATACCAGACTCAAAGGGGTTTATTTACTAAACCTGGTTGACTCAGAATCTTGTCCACTTCTGCATAAAAACCAATCAGCTTCCAGGTTTTATTGCTGAAGCTTAACTGAACATGCTAAGGTTAGAAGCTGATTGGCTACCATGCACAGGTGCCCAAGATTCTGAGTCAACCAGGTTTAGTAAATAAACCCCAAAGGGTCTGGTACGCATTTTGGAGGGGACTCTATGCAATTTTTTTTCCATTCTTGTAGTATGTTCTACAGCAACAGTGACATTTACAAAGAAAGAAAAATACACAGTCTAAATTGCAGGAAAATAAAACGTCATTGCCGACTTACGAAAAAAAAACACACCCCTCCAAAGGCCCCCAACACTACACAAATTATTTTTTGGTCGGGTCTGTGTGCTGGTTTTTCATTTAAGCCAGGAGAGAGATGTCATTTGCCAGCAATTTAAAACTCTTTTTCTTTTGTAAATGTCAGTTTCAATCATTGCTCCCGAATGCATGGAATTTGAAAATAAAAAAATTGTATTCATACATGTTCCCCAGGGCAGTGCACCCCCCCCCCCCCCCCCGTGCTTTTCTTTTCTTTTTTTTTTACACCCCATTGCCTATTATACCAGAAAATGGGCATTTTTAATTTGACAGATTTGGCTGATTTCAATGGGGTTTAGGTTTGGCAGCTGAACCCTTTTTGAGCCAAACCCAGAGTAGTTTGGCTCATCACTAGTCTTCAGATTTCGATTCTGCCTTATTCTGTCTCTGCTGGATGTTATACAGTCATGGCAGAATAAAAAAGGTAATGAACACTGTATAAATGGGTATTGTTTCACTGCCCCCTCAAAGTATTTAATTGGATAAAAATGTGTTTTTTATATTTTCAATATGTAGAGTATTTGTCTGGAACAACTTGGGTAATGTAATACTAGAGATATTTATTACCCATATATTTGTCAAGAAATGTGGTCATAAATAAGAATACCTCTGATTTTTTTTTTTTGCATATATATTAAATGGAAATATTCCTAACACAATCAAGACAGCTCAAGCCTCAAGAACTACCTCAAGTCAAATACACTGATAAAAAATGTGAAATTTAAAACATGCCTTAAGAATTAGATCCTCCTTTTAGTTGGTGTAATTAATAATCTAAGAAAACGGTAGCTAAACACATAGGATGCATTCTCTGGTGTAACAAAGGTAATTGCTGAGTTTATTGGCTATGTCAATGTGATATATTACTATGTATCACAGGTCACAGTTCTGTACCGTATATGATCAAATTTAAAAGAGCAGTATTTGATTGTGGCCAATCTTTAAACAAGCTATAGTACAAGTGAAAATTGATTTTTATTTTTTTTTTTTTTTTAAGAAAAGATTCTTGAAAATGAAGCAGATGTTTCAGTTAGCAATGGGTCAGTTAGCTTGAAATGACAAGGTTAGGTGTCATTGTAAGGATTTATAGATACTATTCATTACAATAAGGGTGTGCTAGAACAATCACCAGTGCAAACATTTTAATCATGAAGTCTAAAGTAATCTTAGAAATCAAATTCGAGACATCACGCACTGCATCAAGGTGGCATGAACACATTTTTGTAGATGTGAAAATTACCCCTAATCTCAATAAAGCCTTTATTGAGCTTTGGCATCTTCAAAATTTTTTTGTATATTTTGTTATGTGAAAACCATTATGAGGTATTATCCCCACATTCTCTGTGTTGAAAAATGTTCAATAAACACAATTGTACAAGAAAGTTACCCCTAATCCAGTCAGACATTTGAAACAAACACTTAAACCATCAGTATTAAAATAATTAAAGAATATTATATATAGGCTGTATACTTATACGCACACTTTTTTTCTTAAAGCAGATTATCAGATGGACAACCATTGAAATAACAGTACAGATAAAGCAAAACTCCAGCCTATAGTATAAAATGTATGTAATTTTAAATTAGATTTCTTTGCTGTTTTGTTGTGAGATGAAGCAGTACCTAAATTAGACTGAAGTTAAAGTTAGTATACATATGTAATTCTTGGCCAATCTCTGAGGAAACGGAGACTTACTGCAATACTACTGCAGTGATACTGGTTGTCTTACGTGTCTCGTGCTGAGCGGCTGCCCTGCTGCATAACAACCACAGGGGGTCACCTGTTTAGCATAGGTGCCATTCAGGGATAGCCTTTCATTTTTCTCAGAGAATGGAAAGCATTCTCAGATTGGATGAGTCGGAGATTGTGGCATCACTGCATCACTACTCCACCTTGTCCAATTAGAAAATTCTTTGCATTAATTGAGAAAAATGCAAGGTGTCCTCTAAATGGTGCCTGGGCCGAGTAAGTAACCCCCTTTGGTTACACTGCAGCAGGACAGCAACTTGGCACAGGACCCAAAAGACAATTACAATGAGAATCACTGTACTAGCATACTAGCAGCAGCTACTATGGTAATTCTTTGCTTCCACATGCTAGGCATGGCATATGTACAATAAAAAAAAAAAATATATATATATATATATACCTGGAAATTAGCTTTAAATATCCAGTAAGCAAGTGAAGCTAGGTGCTTCCAGAGAAGCGTTATCTGATTTACTAAAAAATACAGAGAAAAATAAAGATAAAAAAAAACAAATACATGAATAAGTCAAATTACTTAATTCCCCTACCCCTCTTTGCTTTCCTGTTCAGAAAGGTAGTATGAAGTTTCATACTACCTCTTTTAAGAACCCTCATAACATTCGGTAAATCACATCTTATACAAGGATGCACCGAGTAATACATTTTACAGTATAGGACATGGGCTTTAGACCAGTGTTCTCCAAACCGATGCCCAGGGGCCAAATGCGGCCCTTGGCATACCTTTATCCAGCCCTCCTTCCATTAATACAAGGCACTATTCCTCCTACTGACCCCAACAGCGGGGCAATAATTCCTGGACTAACACCAACAGTGAGGCTCTATTCCTCCCACTGACACCAATAATGGGGCACCATGCCTTCCACCAACACCAACAATGGGGCACTATTCCTCCCACTGACACCAATAATGGGGCGCTATTCCTCCCAATAACACCAATAGTGGGGCACTATTCCTCCCGTTGACACCAATAATGGGACACTATTCCTCCCATTGACACCAATAATGGGGCACTATGCCTCCCACTGAAACCAACAATGGGGCCCTATGCCTCCCACCAATACTAACAATGAGGCATTATCTCTCCCACTGACACCAATAATAGGGCACAATTCCTCCCATTGACACCAATAATGGGGCACCATGCCTCCCACCAACACCAACAATGGGGCACTAAGCCTCCCACTGACACCAAGGATGGGGCACTATGCCTCCCTCTGATACCAAGGATGGGGCACTATTCTTCTCATTGAGACCAAGGATGGGGCGCTGATATTTCCCCTAATACTAAAGAAGGAACATTGTTTAATCCTACTAATGTCAGGACTTTTTTTCTCTCCCATTGGCCATGTTCTGGCCCCCTTAAAGTCTGGAGCACAATAAACCGGCCCTTGGTTTAGAAAGTTTGGATACCCCTGCTTTAGACTATAAGCTCGAACAAAGACTTGTCTGATACACTGAGCAAAAGTGATGCGAGTGTAGCGCCCTCCTATTTAGCTAGGGAGAGCTAGAATCCCGATTGTCAGAGAAGAGGGCTGCGTAGCAGCCTGGGTGTGATAGTCAGGAGGTTAAATTTGGGCCAGGGCTGAGAGGCTCTGGAGCTTTGGAGGAAGGTCTAGAGGCAGTGGGTGGATATGAGGAGTGGCTGGCTTGTACTCTTGAGGGATCCTGGCCAATCCCCAACAGGAGGCTTGGCCAGGGGCCAAGGCAACCCTTAATGGTAAGGGAGCCTGCTCAGCAGGAGCCTGGGAGGGATGGGGTCGCCTCCAGGAGTGATGCTGGAAAGGAGGAAAGCTGTGGACTACACTGGCCCCCTGAGAGAGGACCACTGGGCAGCAGGGAAGGAGCAACCCAGCGTAATGGTCTCGTAGCAGCCACCAACCCAACAGCAGCACAGGAGGACTCCTACACCTCTGGACCAGAAAAGGGAGGAAGCATTTGGGTGGGAAACCTAACTCGCTCTGCAGCTGGGACTATTGCCCTTCTAGCTATAACTACTGGATCCCCTGTCCAGAGATTCCTCCATACAGCCAGATTGAGGAGCATCTGGGGTTAGAGAGGTACATTGGGAGATGCTGCCTAACTCTCCAGATAACGATTTTTGTGCATAAGACTTGCAATATAGTTCCAGGAAATTTGTCCTCAGTTGCCATTCTCTTATGCAACCCATATACCACTTACCCCATCCAAACTCAGCAACTCCTAAGGGGGTAGTGCTACACGAGAATCAGATTGTCTAAAAGAGGCTGTATCCCAGAGGTAGGCAATCACAGCGTGTACCACAACAAGAGAGTTGAGAGAAATTTTTGTGAGATGCTTTGGAGTCATTCATAAGCAGGGAAGAACAATGTTCTGGTTGACATGGAAGGAGGAAACCACCTTAGGGAAAAAGGACACTTTAGGCTCTTTACAGGATAAATACGTTAATTCATAAATCCTCATGCAGAGGTGATAGCAACAAGGAAAGCCACCTTGTAAGTAACGGTAGACAGGAAGATAACCCTAATAAGTTTGAAGCGCAGCCTCTGAATGGCTGAGAGAATCAGTTAGAGCCCCACAGAGTTACAGGGGAATATAAAGAATCAATAATGAGTGCAGCAACAAAATGTTGGTTGGAAACATGAGTTTTTCAACCTGAAACTTGAAAGAGGAATATGTGAAGCTGGATATCCCTGTTTTATATGTGAGTTACTATTAAAATTTGTCCATTTTTATGGATTCTGCCTAAAGAGCCTTTTTATGCTTTTATGAGGAGTTGGGAGGAAAACCTATGAAAATGAAGGATTGAGAGATACGGATCTCCTATGTCAGCTCATGCTTGAAAATACTGCAAGAGGGTAAAAGTACCTAGCATCACTTTTGGCTGGAGTTTAGAGGGTACTAGTACCTAGCATCACTATTCACTTGTGATTGGAGTGATCACGTTTTTTCACGTTTTGGGTTTTATTTAATTTATTTAATTTTATTCACCTATTTTGATTGTGATATATATTGGATTTATTTTGCACAAAATAATTTTGAGTGTGTGTTTTCGTTTTTGTGTTGTGCACAGAGTGAAGTATATATATACATATTTAAAAAGGGTAATACACTATGAATTTTCTTTTTTCTATTTTTTTGAGGTGATCATGGAGTCTTAGAATCAATTTCTGCTTTATTGGATTGAAAGAAAAAAATTTTTTTGGAACTTGGACACTTTGGGTTTATTGAACACGATTTTATATAATTTTTATATATAATTCTTATATATATAATTTTGATATTCTTTTGGGTTTATTTAATTTTTTTAAGACAGAATTAAGTGTGGATTTATGTAAACACAATTTTGGGGATTTATGTGTACCACAAAAAGGATTTATTAGGTATTTGAGTATGTCCCAGTACCGCATCTTCCTTAGCCAGTCCAGTTCAAAAAGAATGACATGCATCTTGATCCTGCAGAACAGATGGTGAAGAATCTGGAGAGAAAGAATGTATAGATCAGCTGGAAAGGGCCCTACGGCGTCACAAAGTGTCAACTGTGAAGGTCCGAGGGTCCCTGGACCTGGAGACAAACCTGTACATTTTTCTGTTTAATATGTATTCCCGAAGATCCAAGTCCAGCATCCCCATCTGTGGCAGAGGGCTTGAAACACCTCCAGATGAAGAGCCTAATATCTTGAATCCAGAATCTGATTCCATGAAGAAAATTTGAAGCTGCAGAAACAAGTCGAGAATTATCAGATCCAGAAGGGGCTGAACTCCATTCAGCTTGGCAACTGTAAACAGGTTTGAATAGAAACCTTGAAAATGTTTCTCGCTTGGGTCTGAGGTAATGATCCCCTGCAAGAGGAGCTGTTGAACATCAGATTCACCCGTCTTATAGAGGGAGTTGTAAATTTGAGAACATAAAGCTGGGAGGAGGCAGAATCTCAAATTCCAGCATGTAGCTGCTAGAAATCATACTCTGAACCCAGACATCTTATGTTTCCTGGGACTAGATAGACAAATATGTGCCTCTAGCATGCAGTACTGCCCCTTGATACAGAGGAGGGCTTGGAGCTAGACTTGCCTGGCTTGGAGGACGATGTCTTCCGATGAAAGTTTGTTCCTGACTGGCTTGGAGCTGGAGGTCTGAACAGGACAATGTACACTTTTCCTAGCATCAGAAGTATGAAGTATTTTTTGTGGGGAGAGGTATTTTTACCCCACGTGATCTGCTTGATGTACTTATCCAAGGAGGGACCAAACAGGTGTTCACCTTTAAAAAGCAGATACTCTTGGTGTGTATTGCACAGCAGTTCAACTGATTATCATTTGAGCCAAATAATTCTCTGAATTTTGAATGGAGAGAAGGCTCACTCATCCAGGAGATCTGGTGAAGCTTATCTGCCAAACTGTTTCTGCAGTAGCTAAAGGCTAGAGTTAAGCCTGGTACTCACGGAAAGTTTTTCTTCGTTCAACCCGCTGGGTTGGGCTGCAAGCGCTGATCGGCTGCCAATCGGCAGCAGGTTTTTGAACATGCACGTTTAACAGAAGATGGTCATGGTATCGGCTTCTGTTGGACAAGCAGCTATACACATGGGCTGAAAGACAACCAATTTCTACTGTAACGGCTGATTTCAGTAGATATTCAGCACGTGTGTATGGGGGCTTTAGAAGCTTTAGTTGATCGTGAGGTGTCAGTTAGAGTCATTGCACGCTTTTCAATTGTAATTGTTAATTTAGTGTGGTCATACTTCCGTGTTGTTTGCTTACCTTGTAATGATAGGCTCACATGTTGTGCTTACATTTCATAGTGTCATGGCTGATCAATTCCCTTTCCATGCATGAATTCACATAACTTGTCCCTATTCGCCAGAAGGAGAGGCAACATCTTGTTCTGAGTCACACAGCATCTGGTGCATACCTTGTCCTTTCTCTGTGTGTCATCACAAGTGTTAGTATGTGCTCTTCCAGCATGGTAAGCTCTGTAAATTTTTTTCACCTGCACTAGACGGAGAGACCCAGAGATTGTGGGATATGTTGTTTCTTCACAGGAAAAAGCAGTTCTCACACTACAGAGGTCATGCTTTATTTTGTGCAATGCCATGATGTATACTTAATTTTTCAACAAATTTCTGACACTGGAATATGAAGATTTACACTACCATAGGTTGTACGCACAGGACAACAAATTACACCATGACACTATATGATCAATGCACATCTTATGCAGGTGAAAAATTCAAGGTACAGAAGGAAAGACTATAATGCCTTAAAGATGGTGCTGAGATGGTGCTGAGAACTCAGGCCATGGGCTTGATCCAGGTAGTAAGGGTCTGGTAAACACCTACAAAAGCAACTGCAGGTAGCATGCCAAGTTAAAAATAGCCCTAAAGAGGGCCTCTGTTTGTCCACCGAGTCCTTGAACAGTATGATCGTCTATAAGGACTGATTGTGTCTTGTTAAGACAAGAGAGTCCTCTACAAAGACAATCTATTTCTGCAAGATGGGGGGCCGCATATACAGTCAGGTCCATAAATATTGGGACATTGACACAATTCTAACATTTAGAGCATGCTCTGATGGGTTTGTTTTTTCAGCCTAATGATGGCTTGCTTCACTGATAGTGACAGCTCTTTGGATCTCATCTTGAGAGTTGACAGCAAGAGATTCCAAATGCAAATAGCACACTTGAAATGAACTCTGGACCTTTTATCTGCTCATTGTAATTGGGATAATGAGAGAATAACACACACCTGGCCATGGAACAACTGAGAAGCCAATTGTCCCATTACTTTTGGAACCTTAACAAGTGGGAGGCACATATGCAAACTGTTGTAATTCCTACACCGTTCACCTGATTTGGATGTAAATACCCTCAAATTAAAGCTGACAGTCTGCAGTTAAAGCACATCTTGTTCGCTTCATTTCAAATCCATTCTGGTGGTGTATAGAGCCAAAAATGTTAGAATTGTGTCGATGTCCCAATATTTATGGACCTGACTGTATGCATATCTCACTTTGTGTGTTCCCAGCACAGAGACCGGGCTCTCACCAGAGTCCCGAGTCTTGTACTAATCATCAGAACCTGGGACTCTCGTTTCCGAGTCACCTGGTCAATGCTGTGATTGGCTATTGCAATGAATAGTCACGATGAGCCTGCCCTTGTGTTTACTTCCTTTTCTGAATGAAGAGAAAGATACATTGTATCTTTCTCTTCTTGCAGAAGAGGAGGCGTGGAAGATATAAACAAACAAAAGTGTGTAAATATACATACATACACACTGTATATACAGTGCTCAGCATAACTGAGTACACCCCAAAAGATTTGTCAGAAACCCCTTTCCCTTCAGAGTCAACATTTTCTAATGGATACTATACTACAAAATACTCCCACAAATGCGGGCCTTTGATTACTAACAAGATTTGTTAATCTGCACACACAAAAAAGTATTTTTCCTTCATTCAAGACCATGTTGCAAAAATGAATACACCGCAATAAAAGTCTTGTGAGCAAAGTTAAATTTTAGACAACAAAATCCTAATTAACAAGAATTCAACTACAGGTGAGTAGAATTATTCATTAAACAGGTGTCCAGCAGATAGTTGATTACAAAATGGCGTTACTTAACCACTTGGCAACCGCTCTATAGCCAAATGACGGCTACAGCGCGGTTATCCAGTCCCGGGAGGGTGTCATATGATCTCCGTGATTGCTGTGTCCTACAGACACAGCTGATCATGTGATGTGGTAAAAAGCCAATCACAGCGTCCTTCTACCACGTGATCAGCTGTGTCCAATGACACAGCAGATCACTGGTAAATGCAGTTGCCGGTTATCGGCTGCACTTTCCTCACACTGTCACAGCATGAGGAAAGTACTGCCGATAACTGGAAATTGTCAGAGGACGGATCGGCACTGATGATCAGTGCCCTGATGATCAGTGCCCAACAGTGCCACCCACCTGTGCCCAGCAGTGCCACCCATCAGTGCCCATCTGTGCCCATCATTCTTGCATATCAGTGCAGCCTCATCAGTGCCAGCTTATCAGTGCCGCCTATCCGTGCCACCTCATCAATGCCGCCTATCAGTGCAGCCTATCAGTGCAGCCTCATCAATGCACATCAGTGGAGAAAAATTACCTGTTTGAAAAAATTTATAATAAAATCAAAGAAACTTTTTTTTTTTTTTTGAATTTTTTCGTTTATAGCACAAAAAATAAAACACCGAGCAGCAATTAAATACCACCAAAAGAAAGCTCTATTTGTGTGAACAAACTGATAAAAATTTCATATGGGTACAGTTTTGCATGACCGCGCAATTGTCATTCAAAGTGCAAGAGCACCGAAAGCTGAAAATTGGCCTGGGCAGGAAGGGGTAGAAGTGCTCGGTAGGCAAGTGGTTAACAAACAAAACCCCTTCCCATTTCATGCTGTCAGCAATGGCACCACATAGAAGAGAAATGTCACAAGGCCTGAGAAAGAAAATAATTTGTTTACACGAGAAAGGTGAAGGCTACAAGAAGATCAGTAAAGCTTTACTTATCAGTCAGAATACTGTAGCAAAAGTGATACAAAAATTTTCCGAAGATGGAACTGCAACCATCCCACAGAGTCGTTCAGGCCATCCACGGAAACTAACACCTCAACAGGAGCATCTTCTGATAAGAAGGGTTAAAGTAAATCACCATACAAGTTCACTGCAGCTAGCTAAAGTAGTAGAAAACTGGGGTGATTGTTTCCCGTGACAAAATACAACGTACACTGCAGAAGAATGGCATGCATGGGTGTCATCCACGAAGGAAGCCTCTTCTAAAGCCCATGCACAAAAAAGCCCACCTAGAATTTGCCATGGCCCATGCAGAAAAAGAAGACCAATGGGACTCTGTACTCTGAAGTGATGAGACCAAGATAAATGCTGTTGGAACTGATGGCTTCAAAACTGTATGGCGTTGCTAAGGTGAGGATGCCTACAGTGAAACATGGTGGTGGCAGTGTCCTGTGGGGCTGAATGAGTGCTGCTGGTGTCAGGGAGCTGCATTTCATTGATGGTATCATGAATTCATAGATATACTGCTCTATATTGAAAGATAATATGCCACCACCACTCCATGCTCTTGGTCGTTGTGCACTTTTTCAACATGACAATGATCTAAAACACACATCTAAGAACACTGTTGCATTTCTTAAGAACAGGGTGAAAGTGATTCAGTGGCCAAGTATGATCTGAACCCAGTCGAACACCTATAGGGAATTCTGAAAAGACAAGTTGGGCATCACTCTCCATCCAGCATCCAGGCTCTAAAAGAGGTAATTCTTGAAGAATGGAAAAAGATAGATGTTGCAATATGACCCCAACTTGTTCATTTCTTAGCAGACTTAGTGCTGTCCTTACAAATCCTGGAGGTCATACAAAATACTAGATGGAGTAGTTTTTGTTGTGTATAAGAGTAAAACTAAAGATTTTGTAATCTACGTTAAATTATTAACCTAACTTTCATGCAATGAGCGAAACAAATGTTCTATAAAATTCAGTTTTGTCAAAATTTTGGAAATTGTTCTTGTGTTCATTGAGATATTGAATAAAATATTACTTTTTAAAAAGGGTGTACTCATTTATGCTGAGCACTCTATTTATATATACTGTATTTTTTTTAATGAAGATGTGATCTAGGTCAGTGCCAGGCTTAGTGTTAGGGTCGAGGTCAGGGACAAAGATCATGTCAGTATATTTTGGGTTAAATATTTTTTAAAAAAAGCATTTTGTGTCAGTGTGTTTTAGGCAGCATTAAAAAGCTCACCATTGTTTCTGGGCCCTACTACAGGTACAGACAACAACATACACATGCGGCGATCATCAGGAGCAGCAGAAGTTATTTTTGGTTGTTCTTTGGTGGTAAATAGAGATGAGCGAATCGAACTTGGCGAAGTGGAATTCGTTTCGAATATTAGGAAAAATTTGATTCGCACCGAATCCGAATTTTAGCAAACTTCGGGTGCACGAATCGAATTTTCCCCGATCAGCCGGCAAAAAGTGTCACTGCAGAGAGCTCCGCTATTTCTGACAGTTCTCTGACAGTTCTGACAGTTCATTTACAGCGGTTGAAACATTGTATCTATTTGTTTCCATTTAGGATACAGATGTTTTTATTCGGAAATAAATAGATACAATGTTTCAACCGCTGTAAATGTGAAGGAACTGTCAGAGAACTGTCAGAATTAGCGGAGCTCTCTGCAGATACACTTTTTGCTGTACTGGAATTCTTCTTCTTTTCATTCTTCTTCTTCTTTTCATTCTTCTTCTTCTTCTTTTCATTCTTCTTCTTTTCATTCTTCTTTTCATTCTTCTTCTTCTTCTTCTTTTCATTCTTCTTCTTCTTCTTTTCATTCTTCTTCTTCTTCTTTTCATTCTTCTTCTTCTTCTTTTCATTCTTCTTTTCATTCTTCTCATTCTTCTTTTCATTCCTCTTCTCATTCTTCTTTTCATTCTTCTTCTTCTTCTTTTCATTCTTCTTCTTTTCATTCTTCTTCTTCTTTTCATTTCCTCTTTTCATTCTTCTTCTTCTTCTTTTCATTCTTCTTCTTCTTCTTCTTTTCATTCTTCTTTTCATTCTTCTTCTTCTTCTTTTCATTCTTCTTTTCATTCTTCTCATTCTTCTTTTCATTCTTCTTCTTCTTTTCATTCTTCTTTTCATTCTTCTTCTTCTTCTTTTCATTCTTCTTTTCATTCTTCTTCTTCTTTTCATTCTTCTCATTCTTCTTTTCATTCTTCTTTTCATTCTTCTTCTCATTCTTCTTTTCATTCTTCTTCTTTTCATTCTTCTTTTCATTCTTCTCATTCTTTTTTTCATTCTTCTTCTCATTCTTCTTTTCATTCTTCTTCTTCTTTTCATTCTTCTTCTTTTCATTCTTCTTTTCATTCTTCTTTTCATTCTTCTTCTTCTTCTTTTCATTCTTCTTCTTCTTCTTTTCATTCTTCTTCTTCTTCTTCTTTTCATTCTTCTTTTCATTCTTCTTCTTTTTCTTTTCATTCTTCTTCTTCTTTTCATTCTTCTTCTTCTTTTCATTCTTCTTCTTCTTCTTTTCATTCTTCTTCTTCTTTTCATTCTTCTTTTTCTTCTTCTTCTTCTTCTTCTTTTCATTCTTCTTCTTCTTCTTTTCATTCTTCTTCTTCTTCGTCGTGCCCCGTGACTGCCCAAATGAGTGAAGTGTGCGGTGATTCTAAGATTGACGGCACTCATCTGCATGTCATACTGACTGACAGTATTATTTCTCTTCCCCAGCAGACTCCAAGGGCATTTAAATTAAAGGTACAGTGTTTTGCACTAATATAAAGGCTCTCTGAAGCCTAGAAACCCTTTTAATAAGTTAAATTCGCAGCGAATAAATTCGCATCGAATCGAATTTCTCCCGCAAATTCGGCGAATCGGCCGAATCGAATTTTTGAATAATTCGCTCATCTCTAGTGGTAAATCATGGTAATAGCAAGAAATATACGGCTAATTTTTTTATAAAAAATTATATTTTGGCCCAGTTTTCCATTAATAATTAAAAAAAATCAGGAGATATCCTTTGCCATTTACCACCAAAAGAAAGCCCAATTTGTCCCAAAAAAAACCAAGGTATAATCCACTGAGATACACAAAATAGTTTGTACAGTTTTACTAACACATGTCAAAGTTGCAAAATTAGGCAACTTCAGAAAACTCGCTATGCCTCTTCCTAAATACTTTGTGTGTCTACTTTGCAAAAGGGGGTCTTTTTGGAGGTATATGTACTGACCTTACATTTTAGAAATGAGAACATCAGGGCTGATCAATTTTCAGTTATATACACCATAGTTTGTAGACTCAAACTTTCACACAGACTAAATAATGGACAATGATTTGTTTTTCTTTCACCAAAGAAATGTAACCGAATACATTTTGGACTAAACTTATGAAGAAAGATTATTTGCAACATTGGATAACAGAAAGCAAGAAAACATTTTTTTTTCCTTTATATAGCAAAAAAAATATTAAAAACCCAATAGTGAGTAATATCACAAAAGTCTCAAAAAGGATATAAAAGTCAATTGGTTACTGTGTTGCATGACTAATAGCCTAGAGTGAGAGGGGCTATAACAGTCCGGTCTTATGGTCAAGTGGTTAACAAATATGCATAAACTAAAAAAATGGCTCTGGAAGAAGAGTGGTTAAGCTTGGATAAAATCTTAGCCGAAAGAATCTCTTCCTGGTCTGACTCCTGGGTCTACCGCCTCCTCAGGCAGTAAGGCTGCAGCAAACGTCAGAAAGAAAGCAACTCAGGAAGGGCTCTACAAAGAACCAATATATTGTCCATGAAATCATACATTGTGGCAAAAACTTCCTGCCTAGGTAAATAAGAGGAAGATTCGATAGAGAGACCAGAGTAAGGAAGGGAATCAGACTGAGGACAGCTGTCTGATTAGAGGGTAACAAGAGCCCCATGGAGATAGATTACAATATCCTCACCGGCGGCTGAAGGCAGAGCACAGGACAACAAGCATCCCTTCCCCCGGGGAGCATCTTTGCCCCCCTGAAAAATGCTTCCCAAGGCAAACGCCTTGTTTTCCTTGTGGTAAATATACCCTGAGTAAACAGAGCAGCATCAATGCTTTATTTTCCTGTTAGGGGTCCAAAATGTTTGAGTTTGTTTTAACTATTAAAATCAATTCGAAAAGCAAACCAAGGTAAGTGGATTTTCCACCGCCACTTGGCCAACATTGTGGTGGCACAGGTGGGTAGCATTGCTGGGCACTGATCATCAGTGCCAATCCCTGCTCTGACAACTGCTGGTTCTTGGTAGTACTTTCCTCACGCTCTGACAGTATGAGGAAAGTGCAGCCGAGAACCGGCAATTGCATTTCCCGGTGATCAGTGTGTCATTGGATACGGCTGATCACGTGGTAAAAGGCCACTGTGATTGGCCTTTTACCACATCACGTGATCAGCTGTGTCTGTAGGAGAGCATGTTCTGGGAGGACATCATATGATGCCCTCCCAGAACTGGCCGGCCGCAGTGCAGCCGTTATTTGGCTATCTGCGGTCGGCAACTAGTTAACCAATTGCCTACCGAGCACTTTTACCCCCTTCCTGTCCAGGCCAATTTTCAGCTTTCAGCACTGTCGCATTTTGAATGACAATTGCGCTGTCATGCAACACTGTACCCATATGAACTTTTTATACATTTTTTCACACAAATAGAGCTTTCTTTTGGTGGTATTTAATCGCCCCTGGGTGTTTTATTTTTTGTGCTATAAACAAAAAAAGAGCTTTTTTTTCTTTGTTTCTATTATAAAATTTTGCAAACAGGTAATTTTTCTTCTTCACTGATGTGCGTTGATGCTGCTGCACTGATGTGCAACAATGATGGGCACTGATGGGTGGGATTGACTGGCGGCACTGCTGGGCACTGATGGCGGGTATTGCTGGGCACTGGTAGGTGGCACTGATGGGCACAGTTGGGTCGCACTGCTGGGCACTGATCATCAGTGCCCTGATGATCGGTGCCAATCCGTCCTCTCACATTTGCCGGTTATCGCAGTACTTTTCTTCCCAGTCAAAAGGGCCAAAGAAGTCGTGATATAGCTGTCAAAGAATGTGAGCTTCACATTGGAGGGGAAAAGGGAAGATCCAGAGGGCCGTTTTCTATTTTTCAGGGGAAAACTACAAGGAGATGATTATACTGTGGCTAATGTTTATTGTTCAAACACAAATCCAGCAACATTCCTGGAGGGAGTGTTAAGAGAACTTGCTGAATTTATAAAGGGTAATTTGGTGGTGGCCAGGGACTTTAATTTGTGTATGGCTCCCCAGTTGGATACGTCATCCTGTACGAGGAGAGAGGGGAGAACTTAAAATCATTAAAGAAACTTCTCTATCAGGAGCAACTTATTGTTAGATGTAGAGTTAAACATCCAAGAGAAAAGTATTATACCTTCTTCTGTCCTGTACATGGATTATATTCAAGATTGGATTACATAATGATCGAACACAGACAATTGGAGTCGTCAGTTAGCGCCAATATAGAGGTTATGTCTATCTCAGATCATGCTCCCGTCACAATGAGGCTTTGGGTGGGTGAGGACCAAGATAAAATACCATGGTGGAGATTAAATGAGATGCTTAGTCAAGATCCTGAATTAGAAAAAAGATTAAGGGGGGAGATAGGGCAATTTTTCGAGCTTAATGAGACAGAGGAAGTATCAGCAGCCAGTCTGGGAGGTACATAAAACCTATACTAGAGGAATACTGGCTAAATCCTGCCGCCTGAACCTCCGGAACATTTCCAAAATCCGCCTCTTCCTGACCAATGACACCACAAAACAACTTATCCACGTCTTGGTTATATCCCACCTCGATTACTGCAACTCCCTCCTCACTGGTCTACCGTTACACAGGCTATCCCCCCTTCAGTCTATTATGAATGCTGCTGTTAGACTCATACACCTTACCAACCGATCAGCGACTGCTGCCCCTCTCTGCCAATCCCTCCACTGGCTTCCACTAACCCAACGTATAAAATTCAAAATACTAACCACAGCTTACAAAGCCATTCACAACACTGCCCCTAGCTACATCACCAACCTCATCCACAGATACCGCCCAAATCGCCCACTCCACTCCTCCGATGATATCCTCCTCTCTGGCTCCCTCATCACCTCCTCCCACGCTCGCCTCCAGGACTTCCCCAGAGCCTCTCCCATCCTCTGAAAATCCCTACCACAGCATGTTTGGTCAGCCCCCACCCTGTCTGCCTTTAGGCGATCTTTGAAAACTCACCTTCACCTAAGAACTGTACTTAAATCACCTCCGCCAGATCATCCCCCGCAGTTATCACCTTTTGTATCACCTCCCCCTTCCTTTAGATTGTAAGCTCCATGAGCAGGGCCCTCCTATTCCTTCTGTACTGAAATGTATTGTAATTGTACTATCTCCCTTATATTGTAAAGCGCTGCGCAAACTGTTGGCACTATATAAATCCTGTATAATAATAATAATCTCAATGGGAGCAGAAAAAAAGAAAGAACAAGGGAAAAAAAAATAAACGTAGTGACTGAATGATTGCATAAAAAGACGACCGGTACAGATGTGTATCAGAAGTTAATCATTAAAAGGAAAGAGCTAAAAGATCTTATGGAACAGAAGTCAAGAAGGGTATTTAATAGGGTCTCAAAAGAAATATATCGGTGGGGGAACAGACCTGGAAAATATCTGATGAGGGTCTGAGATTAGAAATCACATTTCAGTCTTTGCAGATGACACCAAGCTGTGCAGTGGAATAACGTCCTTACAGGATGTCTCCAATTTACAAGCAGACATCAATGCACTGTTTAATTGGGCAACTATTTGACAAATGAGATTTAATGTTGATAAATGTAAGGTTATGCACTTGGGGGTCAAGAATATGCATGCATCATACATACTAGGGGGGGTACAACTGGGGGAATCAATGGTGGAGAAGGATCTGGGGGTTCTAGTAGATCAGAAGCTTAATAATGGCATGCAATGCCAAGCTGTGGTTTCTAAAGCAAGCAAAATCCTCTCGTTTTAAAAGAGGTATAGACTCCAGAGAGAGAGAGATATCATTTTACCCCTGTACAAATCATTAGTAATACCTCATCTGGAATATGCAGTTCAGTTTTGGGCACCAATTCACAAAAAGAACATTGGGGAACTTGGAGAAAGTACAGAGAAGGGCAACTAAACTGATACGAGGCATGGAGGAGCTCAGCTATGAGGAAAGATTAGAGGAACTGAATTTATTCTCTCTTGAGAAGAGGAGATTAAGGGGGAATATGATCAACATGTAAAAATACATCAGTGGTTCATATAGTGAACTCGGTGTAGAGCTATTCACCCTGAGGTCAACATAGAGGACAAGGGGGCACTCTTTACTTCTTGAGGAAAAGAAATGTAATCTCCAAACACGGTTTGTTCACAGTAAGAGCTGTGAAAATGTGGAATAGACTGGATTCTTTCTTAGATACAAAGAATATAACTGGATACTAACATTTATAAGTAAAGTTGATCCAGGGAATATCCAATTGCCTCTCGGGGGATCAGGAAGGAATTTTTTCCCCAGCAGGTGCAAATTGGATCGTGCTTTGCTGGGTTTTTTTTGCCTTCCTCTGGATCAACTGTGGGTATAGAATTATAACTTTTTTTTTTTTTCTGTGGATGAACTGGATGGACTTTTGTCTTTTTTCAGCCGGACTAACTATGTAACTATGTAAGGAAAGTAAAGGAAAAGAAATCAAAAAATATATAGAAAAAATTAAGGATGATAAACGGAGAAATGGTATATTCCACCACCGATATCGCTAATAAGTTTAAAAAATATTAGTCATCTGTATGATGTGAGTTTCAGAGATCAAAAGAAAAAGAGGAGGAATAAAGGAAAACAGACTAGAATATTTAAATGAAGTGGAACTGCCAAGAATAGCAGGAGAAAAACTAGAGGCCCTAAAGAGACCAATTACTGTAGAGGAAATTAATCTGGCCTTAAAAAATAAAGCTAAAAGGAAAGAGCCCAGGACCGGACAGATATACGGTGGGGTATTATAAAAACATTTAGTGATCTTTTGGTCCCCAAAATGTGTAGCTATATGAATGCAATAGAAGAAGGACTGGAAATGAGAGAGGAATCTCTGCAGGCCCATATAACGATCATACTCAAAGAAGGGAAAGATAGTACACAGTGTGCTAGTTAAAGGCCAATATCTTTATTAAATGTCGATACTAAACTGTGTGCTAAAGTACTGGCAACTAGACTAAAGGATCTGATGCTGGAGTGGATACACCTGGACCAGGTACGATTCATTCCTGGAAAGGAAGGTAAAGATAATGGCTTGAGATCATTGTTCCTCTTAAAAAGGTAAAAAGAGAAAAATCGCCAGCATTACTTCTGTCAATAGATTCCGAAAAGGTTTTTGATAGGGTTAACTGGGGCTTTATGATGGATACGTTAGAGAAATTGGGTCTAGGGCCTAAAATGTTGAAGTGAATAAAAGGACTTTATAGCACCTCGTCAGCGGAGGTCAAGGTTAATGGGTCCCTTTCTCAGTTCTTTAAAATGTATACTGGAACCAGACAGGGTTGTCCACTCTCCCCTTTACTGTTTGTTATATCCTTGGAGCCTGTCCTAGTGAGGGTAAGGAAGTATGCAGATATAGCAGGAATAAAGATTGGACAAGTGGAGCAAAAAGTTGCAGCATATGCGGACGATATGTTGTTTTATATAGTAAACCCTAGAATAACGTTGCCTAATTTAATGAAATTATTAAAACAATATGGGGAGATAGCAAACCTGAAAATAAACCCGGCAGTCAGAGATTTTAAATATTAATATACCAAAAGCTGAGAGGCAAAACTTACAAAAAGAATTCCCATTTATGTGGAAGGAAAAAGAAATAGGTTATTTAGGAATAAAATTTACCCCCTAATAAAAGCCCTTTATCAGGCAAACTATATTCCATTAGTAAATGAAATAAAAGAAGAACTGGGGAGGTTGTCAAAAGGCGGTGCTTCATGGATAGGTCGTATAAACCTGGTAAAGATGGTGATATTGCCAAAACTCTTGTATAGGTTCCACATGCTTCCAATATATATACCAGGATCCTTTTTTGGGATAATACAGAAGATGAGTAGGTTTATCTGGGCAAACAAAAAAAAACAGAATTAGGCACAAGACACTGTGTAGGGCAAAAGGTATTGGGGGTTTGGGGTTGCAAAAAGTTAAGAGTTATTACCAAGCAGTGATACTTTCACAAATAGTTTGGGTATTTAACCCCTTCACACCAGCGCCTCCCGGCCCTTTAAGAGTTTCAGAAGCCGGGACGGGTAGGGTTTAGGGATCATGTGACCGCAGTCACATGATCAGGAAAGGTTCCAATCGAAAGAGGAGACCGGGACCTTTCCGTGAGTAGGGCAGGCCTCACGCTCTCAGCACATTTTTTTTTTTTTTTTTTTTTTTTTTAATAGAAGGCAAATGTGCGGCTGCTCCGGGTCTAGGCCCGGACACTGGGAGGCCATACCTTTGTGTGCAGCCGGCGTGAAGAGGTTAATTCACATAGGAAAGGCTGGGTGAATATTGAAGAGATGTTGAGTAAGGGACAGTTAGGAAAGATGGTTTGGGTTCCACACAAGTTTCGCACATTAGATGGGAACATTAGTTCACTGACATAGAAAGTTTTTAGTATTTGGGATAGATTGCATAAACAGAAAGTATGATCCCCTTGGTGGGAACGGAGTATTTCCCACCAGGAAAGGACAAGATCTCTGGGAAATGGATTAAAAATCAGAATATATGCTTAAAAGATATTGAGTAAGGGGAATTTGCACATTTTTTATTTATTTAAAGGAAAGAAAAGATTTATTTTTCACTTTAGATGAGTGGCAGTACGGTCAACTTGCTCACTTTGTTTCAACACTCCCACAACCACTGAGGATGTTGGAGGATCAGTACCCATTTGAGAAATTGTTGATTGTAGCTATAGCCCCAAAACAGGGCACCTCTAAGATATATAAGATCCTTATGGATATAGAAGGTACTGATCCCCCCCCAGTTCTTGGAAAAGTGGGAGCGGGAGTTGGGATCAAAGTTGAACAAACAACAGAGGAATAATTTATTTAAATTAGCACATGAGGTAACAAACATGAGCACAGTGGAAGTGATCTATAAATGTATGGATAGATCGTATATCACACCGAGTAAAGCATATACAGTGAGGAACAGAAGTATTTGAACACCCTGTGATTTTGCAAGTTCTCCCACTTAAAAATCATGGAGGGGTCAGAAATTCACATTGTAGGTGCATTCCCACTCTGAGAGACAGAATTTAACAAAAAAATTCAGGAAATCACATTGTATGATTTTTACAGAATTTATTTGTCTTGCACTGCTGAACAGAAGTATTTGAACACCTAAGAAACAGCAAGAATTCTGACTCTCAAAGACCTGTTGCTGTGCCTTTAAAAAGTCCACTTCTACTCCACTCATTAATCTAACTTAGTAGCACCTGTCTGAGCTCTTTAAAGACACCTGTCCACTCCACAGTCAGACGCCAACTACTACCAAGGGCAAGACCTTCAAAAGACACCAGAGACAAAATTGTGGACCTCCACAAGGCTGGAAAGGGCTATGGGGCAATTGCAAAGCAGCTTGGTGAAAATAGATCAACTGTTGGAGCAATTGTTAGAAAATGGAAGAGGCTAAAGACGACTGTCAGTCTCCCTCAGACTGGGGCTCCATGCAAGAGCTCACCTCGTGGGGTATCACTGATAAGAAAGGTGAGGAATCAGCCCAGAACTACAAGGGAGGAGCTGGTCAATGACACGAAAAGAGCTTGGACCACAGTTTCAAAGGTCACGGTCAGTAGAACACTACGCCGTCAAGGTTTCAAATCATGCATTGCACGGAAGGTTCCCCTGCTCAAGTCATCACATGTCCAGGCCCGTCTGAAATTTGCCAATGACCAACTGGATGATCCAGAGAAGGCATGGGAGGAAGTCATGTGGTCAGATGAGACCAAAGTAGCACTTTTTGGTCTAAACTTCATTCGTCATGTTTGGAGGAAAAAGGATGAGTTGCATCCCAAGAACACAATCCCTACTGTGAAGCATGGGGGTGGTAACATCATGCTTTGGGGGTGCTTTTCTGCAAAGGGGACAGGACGACTGCACTGTATTAAGGAGAGGATGAATGGGGCCATTTATTGTGAGATTTTGAGCAACACCCTCTTTCCCTCAGTCAGAGCATTGAAGATGGGTCGTGGCTGGATCTTCCAACATGGCAACGACCCGAAGCACACAGCCAGGATAACCAAGGAGTGGCTCCGTAAGAAGCATATCAAGGTTCTGGAGTGGCCTAGCCAGTCTCCAGACCTAAATCCAATAGAACATCTTTGGAGGGAGCTGAAACCGTGTTGCTCAGTGACAGCCCAGAAACCTGACAGATCTAGAGATGTGTGTGGAGGAGTGGGCCAAAATCCCTGTTGCAGTGTGTGCAAACCTGGCCAAGAACTACAGGAAACATTTGACCTCTGTAATTGCAAACAAAGGCTTCTGCACCAAATATTAACACTGATTTTCTCAGGTGTTCAAATACTTATGTTCACCAGTGCAAGACAAATAAATTCTTTAAAAATCATAATGTGATTTCCTGAATTTTTTTTTAAATTCTGTCTGAGTGGGAATGCATCTACAATGTGAATTTTAGACCCCTCCATGATTTCTAAGTGGGAGAACTTGCAAAATCGCAGGGTGTTCAAATACTTCTGTTCCTCACTGTAAACAACAAGCAGAGGTTTCACCTTTATGTTGGAGAGGTTGTGGGGGGGGGGGGGGGGGGAGGGCACGATGGCACATATATGGTGGGAATGCACAAAGAATACTGGAAGGAAGTTATTACCATGTGTCCAGAGAATATGTGGGATTACTATACCGAGAGCCCTGTGGATTTATTTTAAAAATTTGAATCTTTGATAAAACTATGCAAGAATATGGTATTATACCATCTAGTTAGTGTGGCTTGCCCCTGACCCAAGCATGAATGACTGGGTAAAGAGAGTAAATAACATTTATAGGATGGAGAAGTTACATCATATTGAAGAGGATAAAACGGAAACATTTAAGAAAACATGGCGTAAGTGGTTGGTCCTTAAAACAACTAAAAGATATTTGGAACTACTTGGAATATAAGTTAATAAATACTGGGGGCAGCTTTTAAGGATGGCCCACAGAGAAAAGGGGATAGGAGGAAGGGAATACAGATACAGACTGAGAATGATGATAAAGGTTGGAAATTAGGAATGTGGCGTGGTTTTAGGGAATTGGGGGGGAGGGATGGGGTAGGGAAAAATGTGATATGCGGTAATTGGGATACATGGGAGAAGTTTGTTATTCTTATTTGTTCTTTTCTCAGACTTTTATGTATTTGATGCTCTTTTTTTAATAACAAAAAGTTAATTTAACGTAAACGTTTACCAGTATTGTGCATTATATTTCAAATTATTATATCCATGCAAAAACAGTCTCAGCCTTTAGTACTACTTTAATATGGTATAAAAGATTTATATCCTCCCTCCACCCTTCATTTAGCTTCATGTCTAAATACCCTGTATATCCTACTTTTGGATATATTCATTATCTATATATACACACATATACACACACAATATATATACACTGTATAAATATTACTTTCATCTGCTGTTTTTGTACTGTGAAGGGCCATTTGTTTCGTTTTTGAACCCCATCATGACAGATGATACAAAAAGCATACTGCTGCTACTAAAATTAACAGGAAACAGGCGCAGGTAGCTTGTATAAAAGCTATCCTGCCTATGATAAGGAACTCTGTCATTCATAATAGATTACAATCCTGCCTTAAAATCTGCAGAAAAAGCATTTTGTTTTTGTCCAATTTGTTTTCTTTATGTACAAATTTTGATCTCAAATTCTGATATGTACCAGATTCAATCTCCAGTGGTATATATATTATATCTCTTCTGCCTGCTATTCTCAGGGTGGATTAGATATTTAGTTCTCTAACCATATAGCTGGTTATTTATATTTACCACTGCATATATTCAAGATTTTTTTTTTTTAAACTTTACATATCTAAATGATACACCACACGGTTTGAGGTTTTCATCCGATTACTCAAAACAATAAATCGACAAATTGATTATGAAAATAATCATTAGGAGCAGCCCTAGTAGGGTGTATAGTGTAGTGCACATGACCGCAACTAACTGGCACTGCTTGTTTCAAACAAATGGAAAAGGCAGAGGTTAGGGATCCCACAGTAAAGGTTAGGAGGCAGAAAAGCGCAGAAAAAGGACTTGATGAAAAATAGATTACAGGGCAATCAAGTAGTGAATGTGTATGGATTATTTTTAGAGCATAAGGATATAGCTTAGGGTCACTTTAAGGCTACAGTAGCATGGACAAAGATGGCCATGATTTCAATATCCTACAGTAATGAAAGCAAAAAGCTGTTTGCCAAGTGCAGCAGCAAGAGCAACAAAGCACTGATTGCTTTGGTTGCCAAGAGCAGCAGAGTTGAACTACCATATACTGGCAGCACATTGAAGAGTCAGGCCACTCTCACACGTGCAGCAGTCCAGATCTCCAGCAGTCCCGACACAAGCCCTGCACACTGTTCCAATGTGCAACAGCGCCATGCTTGATGCCTTTCCACAGGAATTAATCCCTAAATGAGCAGTTTATGTATTAATGCATATGCAACCCAACTCCATTACAGTAATAAATATTCAGTGTTCATATGGCTTTGAAATTTTGTAGAGGACCATTTTCTTTTGGCTTAACTGAAACCTGCCTTGTATCTAATAACATACAAAGCTGCCCAATAATCTTGTGGATTTAACACTTTAAAAAGGCATGTTAAGATGGATACTATTGGGATCAGTTTTCACACATACCTAGCAGTTCCCAACCACTGAGATGGAAAGTACATTGCCAGTCAAAGGCTTAATACACCCTTCTGTATTTTTCAGTTTAACTTCGCATTGTGGGCAAACTTGAACACTACATCCTGTTGTAGTGTTCAAGTTTGCCCACAATGCGAAGTTAAACTGAAAAATAGAGGACGGGTGTATTAAGCCATTTACTTATACTGCTCCCCCCCAATCAGGAAAAGTTTCACAGAATAGGTGTAACATTGCCCACATAACAAACACTGGATGCTCTTCTGCAACTAACGCTTATTTGGCATTGCTATTGCCTACATCTACAGAATGTGTGCAGCAGCAGCCTTGTGAAAAGAAAAAAAAAAAATATGAAAGCTAGATATAACTCCTGCCTTTATTTATGTTACGGTTTCAAGCTTCAATTCCACAATTTATTCATCCTAAGTAGCACAACACTGCTATCTAATTCATCACATGGACTTCATTCTTTGAACTTAACTGCCTTAAAATAAAAAAATAATGAAGTACTGGCTGGCAATTCACACATGATGTCCTTGGTGATAACATCTTATATTGTACATACAAAGTTCAAACCACACGATTCCTTTCATAGTGCAGACTGTGGATGTGACAGCTGAAGAATGCTCGCTGATCAGTAAATATGAAAAACATTTTACACAAGGCAGCTGCAAGAGGATGAGATAATTTTAGAAACCATGGGCAATGCTTGAAAGTGCCAAATGAAGGTTTTGCATGTGAAACCAAAAGAGAAGTCTTGGGCTGCAGTAATATAATCCAGAAGGCAAAGGGGGAGCATTAAAAGAAGCTATAACAGGTTGGATGCCAATGCTTTTGTGTAAGTGTTGAGTAGCTTCTAGGAGTTGCCTTCTTGATCAATGGGCACCTATGAGGGTCCTGTTCAACATATGCCAATGCACCAGAAATTGGACCTCCACTACACTTGGGAGATGAATCTTCCACCACAAGTCTGTAAGTTAGCACAGTCAGCTTTACAACAAGGGTTATGACTGGGAAAGTATCCAGTGGGAGCAGGATCAGTCAACCCCTGTTCTATTTGTCATTCAGGGTTTCATCCAGCAACAGAGGAGATACAGTACAGATGCAAAGCAGAGAAGGAAAACATATCAAACTTATTCCAAGTACAAATATTACTTGTGTATACTGCCCCTAAGTGAGAATAAGATTTGGCATCTACTAAAAGGGACACATCGGAGATATCTGCTGAATGCGGCAATTTTCTCTAACATGTCTTTAATGTTTATGGATCAGTATGTTTATAAAGCAAAAAAAAAAAGTCTCTAGTGTAACACAAATGAGGTAATCATATTCATGATGACCAAAAAAATCAAATTCTCCTTTGCTGCATGTTAGGATTGCGAATATTTGTGTAGAAGAGCAAATCTCACACTCAAATCAGTATAGGACCCCAAATGATCCCATACTAGCTCACACAAGGCCTACGTTCCACTTTGTACTATACTTTTAGAACGGTATGACCTAATGTAGTGTTTCCTTATGGGGCTGGATACCATAATCTGCACTTTCTGCACCAAAAGGCAGGAAAATAGAATGTGAGAAGAGTAAAGCATCGGATGTAATGCAACCTCATTTAAATGGCTTCCATAGATCTGCTTTACCAATTTAAAGAGTAGAACTAATCCCCTGAGGGGAAACTGACAGTGGCATAATTTGTTGAAAAACCTGGTTAAAGCAAACTATGTTATTATTACATTGAGTTTATATTGCGCCAAAGGGTTTGCTCAGCGCTGTACAATATAGGGGGGACAATACATGGCACAGTACAACAATAACAAACAACGTACGAAGGGTAAGAGGGCCCTACTCTTTCGAGTTTAAATAAGAGGATGCTTATGTGATCAGAATGAACAAAAACCCATACTAAGAATTATTAGTTGCCATCGTTGACAAACGCCTGAATATTCTTGTAACCCAATTGCTTCATGATTCAGTATTCAATGACCCGAAACATGCCCACAGCCATTAAAGTCAAAGAACTTGGGTTTGCATAATTAATTTTGGGTCAGTGACAAAGTTCTGAAGCAATTTGATAAATGTAGCAGTTTGACAACCTAAATATTTCTCAATATGACTATAAATGAGGAAACGTCTGCAAAAATGGTTTAAAAGAAAAAAGGAAGGTGGTGTCAACTAACCAGTCTTTATCTAAACCAAATTTAGACTTTAAAATGCAAACCTATAGCTGTCCTGGCCACAGACAACAAGTAGTTCATCTATAGCTGCCCTGGCCACAGACAAGTAGTTCATCCAAATTTAGTTCATCTGCTGCTATGTAGTTGCATGTTCTTGCTCTTGCTTTTCTACTGGCCCCCCATTTGTAATCAATAGGTAGGAGAGAAGAGAAAGGTTTGCACTAGACTAATCAGGGAGAGACCTGGTTGCTTTTCCCTGCATTGCAACAGCATTTTTTTTTTTTTTTTTATTAAAAGAAAGCCAGGTGAGTTGTAGATTTAGTATGTGTGTAGAAACCAAGGTGCCTGCACCAATCTGCATTTAGCTCTGTGGCCTTAATGTGCACCTGTACCTGTTCTAGCCAAAGTTGAAAACAATCATAGTATGCTAAAAACACATACTTTATTGGCAGCCACATAGAAAATGTTTTCTTTAAATTTTCAGCACGCATGCTAAATAAATCTGACTTTATTTACAAGTAACACAAAAAAACACACACAAAGGCACAACTGACTTGTGAACCATCATTGTACAAGTATAAATATAGTTCACTATTCAAGTACAATAAAAGCTCTTCCTATGTTACATTATGTAAACATGAAATCAAACTGCAAATACATGTAGCTGGACTGTACTGTCCCAGAATGACATGTAGACATTTTCTGCTGAATCTGCATTATAAAATACTGTTAAGTGTTCTCCTTATTTAATAAAAGACATTTTGCTTGGAGGTGTTTGTGTACACTTGTATAGAATAGTGGTCCACATTTCCATCCAGACATTTCACATACATTTGCAATTTAAAATTACATCCCTGGTACAAAATCCTTTTAACTAGATTTCCCAGCCTTTCCACTACAATATGTAAAAATAAATAAACCCGAAAGCTTAGTACCTTAAAAATACTCAAAAGAAAAAAGAAAAAAAAAGGATTGTGTACATTTTCTCCATGCTAGTTGATCGGGCCAGCAGCACATCTAGGCCAACCCTAGCAGGACAAGGTTGTTTAAAGGTCTAGTATAAATCCCCACGTGCTATACGATAGTACATTTCATAAATGTTGCACAACATTCTGATAGTGAACAGAGCTAAGATAACTTTCAAATGGTGTGTAAATCATGGGATCCCACTAGAATCAACTTGTGAGAAGGAAGCTGCCATAATCCAATGAGGGCACATATGACATTCACTCTGTTTCCATAAAAGAATCTTCACTTTCATTTGTTGGTGCCTTTGCTGCGTTTTCTGGGGTTTCATCGGTTTCTGCTACAACAGGCAAGTCGTCAGCGCATGGAGCCTCATCTTCTACATCTTCCTCTGCCTCTATAGGACTTGGAGTCTCTCCTTCCTCTGATGCATCTAAAAACATAAAACCAGAATCATAGGACATTTAATATCTAAAGCTACCCATACACAAGGGAATCTTATTGTGAAAAATGAAGCCCTAAAAAAACAAAAATTTCCTAAGCCAACATAGAAAGTCACCTAATTTGTTGAATGAGCACTCCAGAAAATAGTTAATCAAGGTTTTCATATCTGTCCCACATTTTGTGAGATCACTTCTTTTCCAGGGTCCACTTGAAAACTATGGGCTGAACATCCTGACATTTCTGCACCTGGAGTACACTTCTTTGGAACAAATCAACAAGGGAACCAGCTCCACTATACTAAGTTCTGGAGGACCATCCAAAGGAATATGAAAACAATTCCAGAGAAGAACACATTTAATAAACGCAGCAGTTGCACGTGAATAGCCTGGGAAGGAAATGTGAAGAAATCATCCAACAGGGACACAGTGGTAGTTTTGTTTGGGGGGGGGGTGGGGAGGCAACAATGAAATATTCTACGTAGAATTTTAGTGAACATTAGATTTTTTTTTTTTTTGCGCTAAAGTTGGATGTTTTAGGCAGCCGGGGGATCATGTAATTGTGATCTCTCCATCACACAGTGCCTTGAAAAATTATTCATACCCCTTGACATTTTCCACATTGTCATGTTACAACCAAAATCATAAATGTATTTTATTGGGATTTTGTGAGAGAGACCAACACAAAATGGAGAGAGGGAAAATGGTAAATGGTTTTCAAATAAATATCTGAGAAGTGACGTGCATTTGTATTCAGCCACCTTTTGCTGCAATTACAGCTGCAAGTCTTTTTGGGGAGGTCTCTACCAGCTTTGCACATCTAGAGTGAAATTTTTGTCCATTTTTCTTTGCAAAATAGCTCAAGCTCTGTCAGATTGGTTGGAGAGAGTCTGAACAGCAATTTTCAAGTCTTGCCACAGATTCTCAATTGGATTTAGGTCTGGACTTTGACATTTTAACAAGAATATGCTTTGATCTAAACCATTCCATTGTTGGTCTGGCTGTATGTTTAGGGTCGTTGTCCTGCTAGAAGGTGAACCTCCGCCCCAGTCTCAAGCCTTTTGCAGATTAACAGGTTTTCTTTTTTGCCCTGTATTTGGCTGCACCCATTTTCCCATCAGCTCTGAGCAGCTTCCCTGTCCCTGCTGAAAAAAAGCATCCCCACAACATGATGCTGCCACCACCATGTTTCACGGTGGGGATAGTGTGTTCAGGGCGATTGCAGTGTTAAGTTTTATGCCACACATAGCGTTTTACTTTTAGGCCAAAAAAAAATATTTAATTTTGGTATCTGACCAGAGCACCTTCTTCCACGTTTGCTGTGTCCCCCACATGGCTTCTCACAAACTGCAAACAGAACTTCTTATGGCTTTCTTTAAACAATGGCTTTCTTCTTGACACTCCTCCATAAAGGCCAGATTGGCATAGTGCACAATAGTTGTCCTATGGACAGATTCGCCCACCTGTGGTCTATCACATAAAATACACTTACATTTTTGGTTGTAGCATGACAAAATGTGGAAAATTGCAAGGGGTATAAATACTTTCAAGACAATATGTGTGTGTGTGTGTGTGTGTGTGTGTGTGTGTGTGTGTGTGTGTATATACGCACACACACTATATATATATATATATATATATATATATATATATATATATATATATATATATATATATATACACACACACACATACACACACACATATGTACATACATACACACACACACACACACACACACACACACACACACACACACACACACACAACCATACCCCCCACCATAGTAGTAGTAAGTGTGTGAGATCTCTGTCTATATTTTTCACCAGTCATGATGCTGTATGGCATGGTGAAAAAAATAAAATACAATTTTTTTTTATTTATTTTTTTAAAAAACACCTCACCATGCCTCTTTTACTAAATACCTCAGACTGTACTTTCCAAATGGGGTCATTTGGGGAGCATCTGTACTGTCCTGGCATATTAAAGAAAGTTCCATTTGCAAAAAAAAAAAGGATCTAAAGTTTCATATGCATACAGCGTTGACCTCACAGCTGCCATTTAAAGTAGCACAATGCTGAACAACAAAAATAGCCTGGTCATGAAAGATGTAAACCTTCCAGAGGTTGAGTCGTTAGATACAATTTTGGATAACACAATTAAAAAAAAAAAAAAAGTTTATCATACCTGAGGAAGTTTTGTTTTCAAGCTCATCTGAGGCAACCTGCATAGTGCTAGTGGGTTCCTGAGACTCCATTTTTGGCGGCCTCTCTAGGCTCAGCTCTTGAAGCCGTGGCGCTTGTGGCCGCGTTTTTCTTGCAGGGTTAAGGAAATAGCAGTATGCACATCTAAATGCTGGAGAGAAAATAGGAGTATGACATTCCACACCAGTGTACAGCAACAAAAAGCTTGAAAAAAATTATTAAAAAAAAAAAAAAAAAAAAAAAAAAAGGACTGTACATGTATGCGGTTAATACATGCTATAACAGCATTCAGGTATATTACGTTTTTAAATTTTGCAAGCCTTCATTTATATTGTGTGTATATGAAGAGCAAGCTATCCAAATGACAGTGGCAGGGGCTAGAATAAATGGATACTGCCCAAGGGAGTTTACATATGTAGTTTATTAATTTTTTTTTAATTTAATTGAACACTGGCAAAGCTTTAGAGGACACCCCCCCCGGACACCTCTCCTATAACCCTACTCTACAATGCTTCACTTCTGTAGCAAACAATGGAGAGCAAGCCATAAAATGGAATGGAGGGTGTCCTGTACGGTCAACCTGGAAAATTTTGAAAAAGGTAAAAAAGACAAAAAATGGTGACTCCACACAACTGGGCTACAAAGGCTTGGTGATGAAATGCCTAAAACACTCCTGCTGATCTGGTAAAATGGGTGTAAAGGCACAGGAGGAGATTTCTGAGAATGTGAGTTCTTACAATCAAATTGTGTCCATTGTGGAATGGTGAGGTAGGGTGCAATTAGAATCACTGCTTCCCTTACTTACTCTTTCTTGAGCAGACAAGTTAGGATTTGCATTGGAAGGAATCCATAAATTATGCCTGAATTGGGAGCAAGGGATTTTCAAGGCATCTGAGGCTAGCGTACAGGATCTCTGGTTATTTTAACAAAGAGGTAGCTTGTTGTTGAATATACAGGCTAGGATGTCCACATCCAGAATCACCCATTTTTGGCATACCAGACTGAAGACATCTGGATAAAGGGCCTATTCCTCCTGAAGCAGCTGATGGCAGTTTATATAATCTGCTTTCCAGGTTGTCCAATCCTGGGATGTGTGACCACAGATCGCTGGACAGCAAGTTTGTGCTGAAGAGATGAACTGGTTCACTTCCATGTAGGCAGCCACGCTCATGGTGCCCTCTTGACGTAGAAGTGGCCTATATTGACCAACACTGATTGCACCCAGATAGGTGCCCTTTTAGAAGGGGTATCCAGTGCTGCAGGGCCAATCTGACTGCTCTAGGCTCCAAACTGTTGGTGGGGAGCTCTACTTCCTAAATTATGTTCTTTGGACTGTTCAAGATTGAACAATCCTTCCTGAGCCTTTCATCCTAAAAGACCTGCATCTGCTTTTCAGTGATGGGGAGGGAAGGAAGGAACTTACCCACCGTTGGGGCTGATGTGGTGATTGATCTCCAAGAAAGGCAAATTCCTTGCTTGGCTGGATGGGAGCATAGGAAAAATCAAGAGAATGAGTCTGCTTTTTCCAGGTTTACAAGATTTTTTTGTTGGAGAATACTTGAATGTAATTGGGTAAATGGTACTGCCTTGAAGGTGGCTAATATTAAGCCTAGAACACTCATGGAGAATCTCAAATGTGGGATGTTGCTTATATTTCGATTTTCAAGCAGGTGCTCTTAAGAAAAGAACATCTTTTCTTGGAAAAAGACTTCTTGGGATGTGTCCAGGACCAGACCCAAGTATTCAAGAAAAGGAAGGCTAGAGAACAGTTATCGAAACTGATCAGCCAAAAGGTCTGGAGCATGTGAATTGTCCTGTGGATATTTTCTGATTTCCAAAGAATGTCTAGCCTTTTTGGCTAAGGGTCTAGGTAGCTTGTGGGGAACATGTTGATCGGCATCTTGATGTTCACAGATGCTATGTATTCCCTTTGTTGCAGAGGGCAATAACTAACTTTACGGATTCCATGTGAAATTTTGGAATTTGGTTAGGGGTTTAAAATCCAGAATAGAACAAATATCCCTATCGATCTTAGCACCATGAACAGGTTTGAGTAGAATTCCTTGAACTGGTCTTGTGGATATACTGCACAACTCCTCGAGACAAGGGGTGGTTTAGGGCATTCAGAAAAGGGTGGTTCAGGGCATTCTTCAAATCTAATTGTCCTTGGGCAGTTTTTGGTTGGTTTAAAAGACTGTGAGCTGGTAGAGTTTTGAACTTCAATTGGTGTTTTCAAAGGGGTACAAAATGAACACACAGGTCTGGGACATCTGTGACCCAGAAAAACTAAAATGTCCCCTCTACTCTGGGAGAGGGTGCCCCTTAATTAAATATGAAGAGGGCATTGGGAAAGTCTTGGTGGACCAAGCCTTTTGTTGAAAGGATGGGCAGAACTTAGGATCAGAAGCTGAAGCATGATTAGAGCAGACAGGTGCTCTGTATTTAGTGGAGCTAGGGGCTACTGAGGATGGTTTTGGGACCTTCTGCTGTGGAAGTAAAGCCTTTCCATCTGTGACCTCTGCTTCGTGAGGCATTTGACCAATTAATCAGACATTTTCCTTGGAAAGACATACATGCAAGGCACCTTTTACAGGCAGCTTCAGCTGTCCAAGCCTTATAGTCATAAGATTCTGTGCATGTGAATGGAGATTAGAGCACAAAAGGGGCAGATTAGGGCACAAAAGCAGAAAATGATTAGCTAGGGGTTTTACCTTTTCCTACTCTAGCCAAAATTTTAGAAAAAAACTCCAAACCCCTTCAAATGCAGTTTGACTGTTTCATGAAGAATCTTCGTCTAAAAGGAACGCAACTCCTACCTAGCAGTTTTTGCATTCCTCAGTAATTGTTCCTGTATGTAAATACATACCAGTGCATGGAGTCCAGTGCTGTTCTCCCCTCAGGCCAATGCACTGGTAGCTGTGCTCCCATACCACACAGCATTTCTAAAGTTCCAAAAGGCAGAGCACGTGGATCTGTTACATACTCCACAGCATAGAACAGAGAGCCGAGTGTAATCTGAGACCTGGATGGAAAATATGGACACATCCATCTACACAGCCTCATTGGGAAACATGCACAGCTAAGGTGTCAATCACCTGCTGTGTGCCTGTGGCCATTTCCTGGGATTGCCTGGTGTCCGCACAGACTGTCAGAGGTGATTCATGCAGATAGTGTAACTTTTGTCTGCTGCTTAGGATCAAGGCCAGTACACACTATGCATTAAAAAAAATGAGCAATCCATTTCGTTCTAAAGGTTTACAACCACTTTAAAGTAGCCAAAAAAAGATAGAATTTAAATTCAAAACTTTCAGCATCAATTCTCATTTCGAAAATAAAAGCTGCATTTTGAAATAAAAGCTATATTGAGGAAAATCTCAATTTACACAAAAATGGTTGCTACCACAAGTCTACACAGTCACAATTAAATGGTGCAGAATACTCACCAACATATTCAAATTCTTCCTTGAGTGCCATGCCATTATGAGAAAAACATTGCTGGCAGATCAGGGCATACCTTTATAAACAAAATTTTATTTTAACACTAAATGCACAGTCATAATAAAAAGCTTCAAACACATAAAACTGATATAAAATGAAAAAATATATCACCCGAATCAGTGTTGGTTGTCCTAGCCACAACAAATTGGTCATTATACATGAGTAGCATGAAAAACATAAGGGCTATACAATCTTTTTCTGGAATTAAGTAGGTGTGACACTCGAAGATTTCCCCCTCATTCACTTTAGCCTACTGCTTCATTTGGAAATTTGATCTAAAGCCAAGAATGGTCTCAGACAATCCAAAAATAACCAACCAATTTAAAAACCACACAATAGTTGGTTTATTGGTTTAACTTATTGTAAGTCATATGTCCACATGTTGTGGATTTTTCATTGTATGACCATTGTTTTTGTAATACTGTAGTGTGCTGCGCACACGACGTGCGTTGTTTAGAACACAATTTCTTTTTTTACAACAAATAAAGATCTGATAAGAAAAAAAAAAACACACACAAAATAAGGGGAAGAAGAAAAGTCTGAGCAAGTCCAGTTGATTTGAGCTCTCCAAGGCAGTACTCTAAACAGTTCTAGAAAGAAGACCAATATCAATAAAGAAAATGCCACAAAACAGATTAACCAGATACACGTATACTTCAGTCAGTAACCAGTCAGACATCCCCTTTCACTGATCTATTGGCAGGGGCTGTTACATGTTTTGGCGCCTGAGATTTCTAAAATGGCCTCTATTAGTTAAGACTGAACTATACTACAACTATGTGCTGTTACAAGAGATTACAGAGCCAAAGCTTTACAGGGAGCACAGCAATGCCAAAATACAAGTCATGTACCCTACAGATCAACATAATTGCTGTGCCTTCTCTCGGCTCAAGAGCACAGCCTGAGGCAAGAAGCAGTACTTGCCTCATGACATTGTGTTCTTAGCCTGATTGAAGAAACATTTGCCTAGAGATTCAATTAATAAACACAACCTGTGCATGAGGTTTCCCTGGAGTTCCTCAAGCATCCCTGAAGTAATGTAGGGTAACCATGTTTGAGCAGATGTGATTCAGTCTATTCCCACAAAAGTGGGGAAGCCTACGGAGCACAACCTGGATATGATTTTGTTCTGCAGCTTCAACAAGATCTAAGTCTATGCCTTCAGCTACATTTAACTGACTTCCAGTCAAGCACGGATTGTTGGAAGAAGGTGGAACACTACTGCACACAAATGACAAAATCTAATGCAATGAATTAAAACGCAATCCTCATTTTCATGTTCATCAGAGGAATCTGAGATATTACTCTTACTATCTTTTTCCATCTCCCAAAAGCATATTTTAAAAGCTATTAAGCTTTACTCTCTTAATGCCATGATTATATTTCATTCACTCCCCATTTTAATGATGATCAAATTAATGACTGCTTGACTAACACATTTGCAGCTTATTTAATGGGTATAGAAATGCTATTATAAGTATTAATGATCCATGAAATCTAATATGTATGCCAATATAGATCCAGTATTTTTTTTTTACATTTAAATTTGCCTTGTGTTATGCATATACAATAGTTTCATGTTGTCTTAACAATTTCTTTCAAAACATTGCATGAAAAACACAATTAGGGCTTGCAAAACCATAGCTGGTCACACACAAAACAACGATATTGGTTATTAGGTTACCAACTCTTCGTTTTGATTCTAGACCTGGCAGAAACATTTTTACACTGGTGCTGAAGGCATTCGGACAGTCCTAAAATTCACATAACCATGGATGGTGCAAATGCCAAATCAATGCAGTTTCTTACTTCATCTACATCACTAACAGAATTCCACAGAATGAAGTAAACTAGATAAGCTTGTAGGACAGTGAGGACTCCTCCGCTGACAAAAAAAAAAAAAAATAAAACAATTGACGTTTCACAAACGGACTTGTTGGAAAAATTTCAAGTATAGACCCACCTTAAGGTTTTATACAAGTTGGCCATAAGGGAGATCTTGAAATGACTTTCGCCCTACATGAACAGTGTTCATACTCTCAAGCCTTTGCCATTTAATACATCATTATAGCTCTAAAGTCATTTTGGCATTTCATTATAGGTTTAAATGGGAGACAATGTCAAGGAGTAAAAAGGAAGACCTAAATGAAAAATACCCTTTACGTTACTCTGTTAGATGCCATTACCTGTTCTGAGGACCATCTCCGACCAGATATTCAATGACTCTATCCAGGGCACCCCTCTCTCGTGGGAGAATTGGTCTTGCCAGTGAAGGTCCTGGTGGATGAATAGCTAGAAAGATCACAAATATAAATGGTTTTATCATTAAAATTTAAAAGGTACATGCATTTAAAGGATAAGTTCACCTTTTTGACAAAAATAATAAATGCATATTTTTTTGCAGGTAAAAATTTTTGTCCAAAGAAGTCTGTAAAGCATTACACCAATCAGTAGATGGGATGTACAAGCAAGGAGATATACTGTCAGGAAGCTTCAATGAACTACCATGGCGAGCCACAGCACTGTGGTAGTTCATTGAAAACTACAAGCCCACAGCCCCTAAGGCTGTCAGGACTTGTAGGCACTCATTCACAGAACTCTGCGGGGGGGCCCGGCTATGGGAACAGGTTACATATTCCACCCTAAAAATGGGTGGAACATGTAACATTTTCCAAAGGTGAGATTATCCTTTAAAATCTTTAATAATTGGCCTTACACCAAACTATGGAGGTAGTTTTTTTTTTTTTTTTATGTGCACTTGACTAGCCATCACCCTGATTAAAAAGAAAACATTGTAGGATCTGGTAGTGTACAAGAAATTTTTGTGCTTGTCCCTTCAATCAATTTCGGTCAAAAGCTGTGTACAATCAGATAGGATCACTTTGAAAGTAGTATTTTTGTACGATTTTCTGATAGTGTGTACTAGTCTTTACTACTTTTACCTGTATTTCAGCTGATATGCAATCTACAACAAGATACCTTTTCAAACAAATCATACCACTTTGCTACACTGCCAGTAGCAGATGGAGAGAGGCTAGATTAAAATTGCTGCACATGTTGATAATCAGAACTGAGACAACATAAAAAGGATAGTTTTCAAATGGAGGATGTAGTTTTTTTACCTGCATTAATAGTTATGTTTGGGCATTTTCAGACACCAGCAGTGATTGGAAACGGTCTTAAATTTTAAAGAGGCATATTATATATATATATATATATATATATATATATATATATATATATATATATATATATATATATATATATATATATATATATATATATATACACACACACACACACACACACACGAATATACATACTAGTTTTGCTACAAAAATCACCACAGTGCTATAGCGTGACCCAGTGGTTTAAGCAATTTTCCACCCTGTAGCCATTTCTTTCATTAGAAAGAGTCATGGGCCTCTCCAGCCATGCATCTTGCTGCTCACGCTGTTACCAACAACAGTAATTAATATAAACATCAAAGCAATCATTGCTGGACGAATGGTCATTTCTGTTGGGTTGGCACTCTCTCAACTACCTGCTGGTTATTAATTTTCCAACATATGGGAACACAGTAGCGAACAAGGGTGGAATTGATTTTTCCTTCCACAAAATAGTGTGATATGAACAAAGCCATTTTATTTTATAAATGAGCTCTATTTGTTGATCTGCAACACATTCACAATGATGGTTCCAGATTTATACTGCGAATAGTTAGCAAAATTAGAAAATGTTCATGATTAACATGCATATAAAACCTGTGTGTAAAGGATGTCAGCAGTTTCATATTCTGTCACAATTCAGTACAAATGACGATTGCATATACTAAAGATTTACCCAGTCATCTTAGTCTGGCAAACCTGAGTGTGTGATTTAATAAACTGGCATCTGCTACTCGGCCTTGGAGATGGACAAGCATTCCAGCTGCTCAGCTCACAGTAAGTGGCCAGACATCAACAATGGATAAGCAAAGCAGTCACACATCCATTTCCACAACTGCAGTCTGACAACTTGGTTACTTTGTAACCCCATGTCTGCAACACACACACCTTATCTAGCACTAGCTTTCAATTCATTTTTGGCAGAAACTGTACGTTGGAAATTGGCCAATTCACAAACTGTCATTTAAATGCACAGGACAGACAGTGAAATTGTTGCATCTGAAATCAGGCAGACAGATCACATGGCAAAATGATTTGGTTTACAGAACACTATAAGCTTCCACTTTTCTTAGCAACCAGACTCTCAAGCCATGCTGTAACGTAAAATTGTTTAAAAAAAAAAAAAAAAAAAAAAAAGTGAAGAAAGCAATGAAACACCAAAACAGTGCAATGCTTTCTATTGTCATTTTCTACACTGCAAAACATACCACTTGATCTTGCCAGTAAAATGGCTGAAACTTGCCTTCTTGCTTTAGAGTAACAACAATGTAAGCTGTCTGGGGACCTACAGCACCATCACCCAGGGCTTAACAAATCACAGGCACCAGGTCGCCATGGTGGCTAGAAATTGCGTCCTGATGCCTGGGTTCACAAATTGCCTCCGACTGACTTCAATGCAAAAACGCCTCCCATTGACTTCAATGCAAAAACACCTATCGATAGCAATCCTATGTGAACACCTATCTCTGCATACCACCATCACATGCGAGTCTGGAACACACCGCTACAAACCTTCACAAGACCCTTTCCATAATGGCACTCGAAACACAATGCATGTGGATCGCATCTGTGTGAACCATTTCAATAGGAACACAAAACCTAGCCTGTTAGGCAAGTCTGTTTGAAAATGCATCCAGAATCGCATGTGTGTGTGAACCAGGGCGGCTCCATTCACATTTGGGGGTTTTGGGATTGTGGCAGAGGCGCTGTGATCGTAAAATGCAGGTCCAAGTGTCATTTTCAAATGGTACCTAAAACACAGTGGTTTTGCTGTGATTGCTGCGTGGGAAATTGCATCGCATGAAGCTTGTCGAACAAAAGTTGCCTTGCCCTAGGCACTCACGCTATGCAAAAAAAAAAAAAAAAGCTGGCTTCTAGATTTAAAACAAGTTTGTCACCCTTTCCCCGGAGCAGTCACAAGCGCAGAGCTGTGTGATATTGCAGCCTTTTACTCTGCCGTCAGCTCAGCGTAGTCACCTAGCAGGATGAGGCTGGTCACCCTCACATTAAATGGCATCACAGCCAGACCCTCCCCCCATCCCTTTCAGTGACAGCAGTTCATTGAAGTTCTTCACAGCTGCTGGTGAGAGAAGTGACCTCTGGATTAGAGCTGGCTGCCAATATCCACCTGCAGCCACGAGAGGCACAGCAAAGCTCACTGGGATTTGTAGCATTCCAAGTGTCACTGCAACACACCCACAGTCCCTACTATAAAGGACAAGCACGTGATCATCTGAAAAGGGTGGTACATGAGATACTGCTGTGACTGCACTAAACGATAATGTATAGGCTTACCATCCTGCTATACTTTACATTCTTGGCTTTAGTTACTAATTTTGATCCAGTGCAATGTGATAAAGACCTATTCATACTTGAATTTTTGCTGCACATAAAAGCATTTAAAACTGCATGTGTAATCTATGATGAGCTGTAAGCTCTGCATTTTTTCCCTGCTGTTCCAGTATTGCTTGTAGACATATGAATAGTGCCATTAACTATAAAGTCCCAATCTTATGCCTTTGCCATGTAATTTCTCAAGCATATAAATACACCAGCTGTATAGCACCCAAGATTTAAATGTGCAGTAGGTGCAACCAAAATTATTAAAATATAAGAAAATATCATATAAAGCTCAGAAGAACCGATTCTCTTGGTGCAAAAATACGTATGTTCACCAGAAGCTAATAATGCAACTTTTGCACTGAATGGACTGCCCTTGAACCAACTTTATCCCAAAATAGCAAAATCGGCCAGAAAAAAATCCAACTTGATCCATCCATTCTATTCCGTTGTAAATACACCAGAGAGCTATTGGCCAATTCAAATCCATCATTCACAGATTTACTTTGCTGTAGGAAGCAACATTTGATTACCAGCTCTTTTCAGACTAATTAAGCATAACTGCTGGCTCCAGCAGTAAGTAAACATGCCAATAAAGTAAAAACATTTTACACCACCACACACATACAAAAAAAAAAAAAAAAAAAAAAAAAACTGCTAAAACATTCATTCATAAGCCATTGCCCACATTTGCAATCTAACCAGACAGATATTTGATTAGTTTCTACAGGCTATTTAAGCAGGCTTACTTAATCTGATCTAATAAAGAACAGGGGGGGAAAAAAAAAAAAAAAAGTGTTAAAAACTGCAGGTATTAGTAAAGTTCGAAAATATATTCTAGACGTGTTTGCCTGTATAACGGATCCATATAAATCTGAAGCTTTCCTAAACCCAGGGCTGTAAAAAAAGGTATGTTGTATATCGTTGACTACAGAATACTGCAAAGTTTTACTGCCATTTAAACAAAGAAGCCATAACAGTTAAACGAGCTCTAGCAATAGGCTTCAGTATCACAAGGTGCCAGCTGTAAAGAGTTATGGCTAATTGAATATGGAACTCCTGCTTAATCAGATAACTGTGCTCCTATTTCCAAATGAAATGCCATTTCCATGGTGTCTGAATATTACCCAGTTTATTGGTAACCAGAGAAAACTATATAAACTGTAAATAACAGTAAGTGCTCTGTTTACCCATTCCAGATATGGCAGGGGAAGGCGTTCCAGGGCGTCTCTGTACGAGGGTTGACTGTAATCCTGGCTGAACATTTCGCTCAGGGGGTCCGCCAGGAGCTGAGGTGTCCCTTTGAAGACCTGGAGTTGCCGCCAGCAGCCCTGGAACTTGTGGAGATCCCTGGTTGGGGTTTACAGGGGTAGACACACTTAAGTTCCTTTGAGCTGCCGTCCTCTGGCGTAGATCTAAGGGAAGTATGTACAATAGGAGACATTTAATGATTCATTACACCCTGCTGAAAACAAGTAATAGAGCTCAAGTAACATTATAAACCTTGTCATAAGAAGAGGACAGGAGGTGGAAAAAAAAATAGTACATGAAAACAAGGAGGTGCCAAATCATGGCATTGCTGAATTAGAAAAGAAAGTCATTAACTGAGCTGCAAGGTGCTGCCTCAAAGTTCCCGATAAGCCTTTTTAGAGTTCATAGTGAGTCTATTAACCCCAGAAAGGGTCTGCAACACTACTGGAAGTGAATATCATGTTTAAACTTTCATTAAATGTAACATTTCACAACTGGTGATAATGGCCAACTAGCTGTCCAAGGCTGCATGTGGGCCACCAAGCATGGCCAAAAAGTAGTAGTTTTTTTTATAGGTCAATTCAATTTGCTCCAAAACAGATTCATCTGGTGTGTGTAAAAAGATGCAACTGACTGTACCATGGTCCTAAGTGTCACATAAGCCATAAGCCAGAAGTCCATCAATGGGCATAAACTTCTAATTTTTGATTATAAATGGAAGGTGCAGCAGCCTTGACTTTACATTTCGGAAGGTTTTTTTTTTTTCTGGTCTATTGAAAAAATGTAGCTCAAATCAGTAGTTAATAGTAAAGTTTCTCTTAAGAGAAAATCTGTCCCTCGCATCGATCAGCCATAACTTTATGACCAATAGTCACCAAAAGTGAACAGATTGCCCATGCTGACCAAGTACACCCCTTTACGGAAACTGTATTCCTTGACGGCAGTGGCCTCCTTCAGCAGGATAATGCACCCTGCAAAAATTGGTTCAAGAATGGTTTGAGATCTGAAGAATTTGAAGGCCAAGTCATTTTCCTCAATCGAGTCAAGCATCTGTGGGATGTGTTGGGAAAATTAGTCCCACCAATGAAGGCTGAAAAGGATAGGCTACAGATAGATTGGTGCCAGATACCACAGCATACTTTCAGATGTTCAGTAGCATCTATGCCTCAACGGGTCAGGGTAATTTTGGTGGCAAAAATGGGAACTACTCAATATTGGATGGTCATAACTTTATGGATGATCGGTGTATATATTGTGCCGGCACCTTTGGATATTTGTAAGCTATGGAAGGCAACAAAATGAATCATTTCAATAGGCCTCTCATTTTGAATTCTTCCAAATCTTTACTCCTAAGGACCCTACTGATAGCATATCCCCTCTCCACACAGGTTTTGTGCACTTTTGATTAAAAATCTTTAGGTGTATTTCAATAAGCAAAATAATGTTTTGAAAGCTGACATTCTGTGACCCTGAGGCTATGTTATAGATGGGTTTTTGATTGTAAAGCCTTTCATAATTTACACAAACCTGGAAAAGTCTCAGCAGAAAAAAAGACCATCAAGTCTGCCCGTGGTGTGTGTGTGTTTAACATGTTTTAGTGTATTTTGTTTTTATTTCTTAATTTTGGTTTGTTTTGAGGGTTTTTGTATACTTTTTTTTTTTTTTTCCCCTTGAGTATAGACCTACAGTAGGTTTACTCCAGAACGAGTATTCTACCTAAAATTGACTGCTTCAGACTTTGCACATTCTACAAAACCAGTGATAACACTTTCGCTGCCACTGATGTAAGGCTCACAGCTGAACAGAATTGCTTGCAGCTGGTCAGCCAAGACTTAAATCAACTGCCTACCCTTCTAGTGAAAGCTCATGGATGCTCCAAAGACCATAAAGATGATGAAGTGAGCAGGGGCAGACAGGCTGTTGGTTGGCCATACATGATGCTTTTTTAAAATTACATTTATTCAACTGTGTATGGCAGTGTTATCTGACGCACATGTTACCACAATGCGTAAGAAGTCTACCTCCAGATTGTGCAAACTGCTCTATGCAACTGTGTTGTGCATAATTTTCACAATTTAGAAAGCAGAAAAGACCTAATTTACAAACATTTGTTAACTCAAAACAATTTTAATTTTTAGATTTAGTATGAATTTTTTTAGCAATGTGTTTGTGATAAAAAAGGATTTGAAAAAACATTTGCGCAATTATCTCACCATATATTAAAAAAAAAATAAAAAAAAATCGTCTGCACCATCTTTTTACTCTGTGCTGGTATGGTTTAAGGGGTATTTACAGACTGTCAAAAGTGTAAGAAAAATAAAATTATAACAAAAGATGGTAAAAGTGGATAGAAAAATTATCTGGACACCTGAGGTTTAAAAAAGATTAACGCAAACTGATGCAAACAATTTTTTGGTGTGGTGTAGGAGATCTGCCAATTGAACGCCCATTTAAAGCTACATTCCATGGAGAGCCATTTGTTCCATATGAGCAGCAGTTGAACGCCATTCTTTGCGATTAATTGCTAGTGATTTTTGTAGCACAACAGTTACTAAAAAATTCACCTGTGTGCTCCTAGCTCTAAAGAGAAGCTATTAACAAAAAACTACAGTATATTTACCTTCAGGACACAGTCACATCTCGCGATGCTAAAGAGTATTTTTTGTTTTTCTGGGAGAGACACCATTCAATTGAATGGCCTGATTTCAGCTCCAAAAATGTGCCAAAGTATCTCCTGGGCCCTTTTTGGAGTCAATGGTGGTGCGTTTTTAGATGTGTGATTGGCACAATGGTGTATGTGGCAAAACATCTGCTTTTAAATGGAACATTCAATGTGCCATTAAGAATGAATACCACCCAAACACAAATGTTTTGCCATAATTCTGGTGCGATTCTGAGTCGCTCAGATGTGAACAGGGCCTACAGCTCTGCTACAGAAATGGTGTTCAGTGGGGTTCCTCCTGCAATCTGTTTGCGGATGACCCCTACACAATCACCCACATTCATCCCATTTGACCAAATTGGGCAGCTTTCAAATTTCCAAAGATACAGAAGCAGTGAGGTTGCTAGGGTAAGACTGTCAGGAGAGCCTCACAGCATAAACTAAGTATCCCTATTAGCCTTATATTTTAATCAAAATGAACAGTATTTGGTGGAAGACCTTTATTTGTAGGGACATTTGTCCCTACTATCCCATATGAAATTTTAAAAGTAGATAGCTTATTACAAGTTTGTTAGAAGATAGCCCTACAATATTCCGTTTCAGGGAAACACAATTTACTTTATTGCTGGGAAATGTCCAGGAAAAAAAAAAAAAAAAGCATTTGCTAAAAACAACTTTTCTTACAAAAAGGTATATGCATGTATGATGGGTCTGCAATTTAGCTGCATTAACTCTGGTGGAGTCACATATGGTACGGTTGAAGAGGCTGTATACATGCCAGCTAGAGGACTTTTTTTGCAGAACATAATTAACTGTCAAGTATGTACATGTATCAAATGTTAAGCAGGAAAGTGTTTCAGGACACAACATGTAAACCAGAAAGATATTCAACCAAGTTTAAATGTTTTAATTGCAAGGGAACACCAGCCTAACACCTGTAAGACAACGTTGACTATAGAGACAAGGGGCACAAAATACAGGATGTTCCTCTGTGTCCGTTGTAAGTCATTTTAAAAAGCCATTATGATGTACACCAATCAGCAATAACTTTATGACCACTGACAGGTTAAGTTATAACATTGATCATCTCGTTACAATGGTATCTGAAAGTCGGTGGGATATATTGCGCACCAATTAAACATGTCCCTAAAGTTGACATGTTAAAAGTAGAAAAAAAAAAAATAGGCATCAGTTTGTGTATGAGGCTGCATAGCTATAAACCATTCAGGGTGCCCATGCCGAGCCATGTCCACAGCCAAAAATGAATGCAATGAGAACTGGACAGCAGAGCAAATGGAAGTTGGTCTGGTCTGATGAATCACGTCTTTTACATTTTGTGGATGACCAGGTGTGTGCGCACATCATTTACTCAGGAAAGAGATGGCACCAGGATGTAGTGTTGGTAGAAGGCAAACTGGTGGAGGCAGTGTGATGCTTTGGTCAATGTTCTGCTGGGAAACCTTAGGTCCTGCCTTCATGTAAATTTTATTTGACACGTACCACCTACCTAAATATTGCTGCTGGCCAAGTACACTATCACAAAAACAGTATTCCCTGATTAAATATTTATAAGTTTAAACAAAAGCATATAGTATTGATCAATGTCAGAGGTGTACACAGTACTGCACATTGCTAAGAGGCGAGATATTCCATAATATATAGCCAATTTTAAACCAATATGACAATAAGGATCAGCTAGTATGTTTTGGTATAACATATACCCAACTTTCAACAACATACAGATCTTCTAACAAGTAAAAACAGCTTTACCAAGTACTGTTACATGAATACTCAGGGGAAAACCTTCCCCTTACTATGCAGCCCAAGGCCTCTCAAGCCAAGGCAGAATGATTACTACACTGTGTCGGCAGTGGCCTCCTAGCAGGATAACGAGCAGTACCACACCGCAAAATGGCTAGACGAACACAATGAGTTTGAGGTGTTGATTTGGCCTCAAAATTCTCTAGATCTCAATACAAATTGCTAGAAAAACAATTCTGATCCATGAAGGCCCCACCTTCCAATTTACAGGATTTAAAAGGATCTATTAGTGGCTTGTGCCAGATACCACAAGATACCTTCAGTCAGACATGTCTTGACAGGTCAGTGCTGTTTTTGCAGAGGACTTACTAAATATTAGGTGGGTGGTCATAAAATAATGGCTTATTGATGTAGTCATAACAGGCCCTCAGTAAGATTATGGGTAAGTCTACCCATAAGGGGAAAAAAAAAAAAAAAAAAGTTATATTTTGTTTTGCTCAAATATATGAAGTCCTTATTAAAAAAATAAATAAAATAAAAAAGGTGGCCAAATAAGTCTTTGGGAACAAGTCAGAGCCCTTCACTAAAAAAAAAAAAAAAAAAAAAAAAAAAGTGTATTATGAGGCAGTTTCATAATTGAAAATTTGTCACTAGCTCTTGATACAACATTTCTAACATGATAAACTACAGTAATTTAGCCAAATAAAATCACAAACAGTACAAGAGAAGATTACAGAATAGTTCTTTTTTTCGGGAACATTTTCCCCCCTGGTTAAAATGAAATGAATTTTTACTGCAATATGTTCGCAATTAGGTCCAGCAGAACTTACACTGCTCAAAAAAATTAAAGGAACACTTTTGAAAACACATCAGAGCTCAAAGGGGAAAAATATGCTGGACATCTATACTGATATGGACTGGGTAATGTGTTAGGAATGTAAGGATGCCACATCATTTCATGGAAATTAAAATTATCAACCTACAGAGAGGACTGAATTCAAAAACACCTCAAAAATCAAAGTGAAAAAAATGATGCAGCAAGCTGGTCCATATTGATGAAATTTCATTGCAGAAATTCAAAATGGTACTCAGGCATGCATACAAGCACATGGGGGCCATACAAACTACTGACAGCATCGGCGCATGCTCCTGAGATGACGTATGGCATCCTGGGTATTTCCTCCCAGATCTGGACCAGGGCATCACTGAGCTCCAGGACTGTCTGAGGTGTAACCTGGTGATGTCGGATGGACCAAAACATGATCTCAGAGGTGTTCTATTGGATTTAGGTCAGGCAAGCGTGGGGGCCATTCAATAGTATCAATTCCTTCATCCTCCAGGAACTGCCTGCATACTCTTGCCACGAGGCCAGGCATTCTCATGCACCAAAAAGGAACCTAGGACCCACTGCACCCCGAAACCTAATGGCAGTCAGGGTGTCATCGTCTAGCCTGTAGAGGTCTGTGCATCCCTCCATGGATATGCCTCCCCAGACCATCACTGACCAACCACCAAAACGGTCATGCTGAATGTTACAGGCAGCATAACGTTCTCCCCAGCTTGTCCAGAACCTTTCACATGTACTCAGGGTTAACCTACTGTCATCTGAAAAGCATAGGGCACCAGTGGCAGACCTGCCAATTCTGGTGTTCAATGGCAAATGCCAATCCAGCTCTATGGTGCCGGGCAGTGAAAACAGGGCCACTAGAGGACGCGGGCCCTCAGGCCACCCTCATGAAGTCTGTTTGATTGTTTGGAAAGACATTCACGCCAGAGGCTTGCAGGTGGTCATTTTGTAGGGCTCTGGTCAGTGCTCATCCGGTTCCTCCTTGCATAAAAGGAGCAGATACCGGTGCTGCTGATGGGTTAAGGACCTTCTACGGTCCTGTCAAGCTCTACTAGATAACTGCCTGTCTCCTGGAATCTCCTCCATGCTCTTGAGACTGTGCTGGGAGACAGCAAACCTTCTGGCAATGGCATGTATTGATGTGCTATCCTGAAGGAGTTGGACTGCCTGTGCAACCTCTTTAGGGTCCAGGTATCTCCTCATGCTACCAGTAGTGACACTGTCCTAGGCAAATGCAAAAACTAGTGAAAAACAGTCAGAAAAGGAGTAAAGAAAAAAAATGTCAGTGGCCTCCACCTGTAAAACCATTCCTGTTTTGGGGGTTATCTCATTGTTGCCAATCTAGTGCACCTGTTAATTAGTTTCAGCTGCTTTGGTGTTAGTTAAGTAGCAGAGGAGGTTGTTTAAATTTAATTGACCAGATCAATATCCCACAAGTTTAATTGACTTGATGCTATACTCTGATTAAAAAGTGTTTCTTTAATGTTTTGGAGCAATGTAAATAAAACACGTCACACTTCCCCTTTTGTAAAGTTGACTCATGCAGCCAAGAATCCCTGATTAACTTTAGTCATTGTGACCACTCTTCCTGCCAAATCAGCTATCTACTAAGCCTTGTGCTATACATTTATGCAGCATTCACAAACGACCAGCAATTAAGTACAGTTTTTTCTTAAATACAAATATTTTTAAAAATGAATTAAAGTGGTTAGTGGTGTTTCTAGCATTTCACAGTTGCATGATTAGGGATGAGGTTTAGCATGAGACAGAGAAAGACTTAAATCTTAACATGAAAAAGTCAATCTGCTGGATGTAATTAATTGTTCAGTTCTATCTTTAAAAAAAAATTGACTTGCCTGTAAATGTCATATCTTAGCGTACAGGACACAGGCAATGTATTCATACACCATGTGTTAGAAGTTCTTACCTGCAGGCTATTGTGCACTGGCAGGCTTTTGATAAGTTCAGGTTTGTAGCAAAAAATGCAGAGTAACAACGGAGAGGTTAGGGAGGGTGGCCTGTGTCCTACTTTCCAAGATTTAGAATTTACAGGTAAACTAGAATTCCTCCCATCTTAGTCATATAGTACAGGAAACAGACAAGTTATTCATACATCATGGAACATCCTCAGGCAATGAATACAAAGGGTGTCCAACAAGGAAGCAAAAACGGAACTGTGCCAATAGGCCCAAAAAACAGGGGTCAAAGACCCAAGCTCAGATTGCCACTGCAAGAACCTTGTGGCCAAAAGCTGCTTCTGTAGAAGACTGGATCTCCACCTGGTAAAACTGAGAAAGTATAAACAGAAGGCCAAGTGGCAGCTTTACATAGTTGGGCAACAGAGGCTTGGTATCTATCAGCCCAGGATACTCCTAAAGAGCTGGAGGAGTGAGCACCCAACAGTGCAGGAGACAGCTTTTGTTTAGGAGCATAAGCTCTAGCAATCAAGTTCCTCATCCACTGTGCAATTGTAGATTTTGAAGCAGGGTGCCCCTTGCGATGTCCCAAGAGTAAAAAAGAAGGAATCTGTCTAATGGAAGCAGTAGCTTTTAGGTGCACTCTAATGGCTCCAGCTACATCCAGGCAATGTAGGGTGACTTCCTTTGGATGCTTAGGAGCAGGGCACAAGGATGTTATACAATGTCCTCATTATCCATTAATTAATAGAACACCGAAACCACCTTTGGAAGAAATTAGGCCCAAGATCAACCTACAAATCCAACAACCTTAATATTAAGTATAAGTATGCCATTTCAGACACATTAGGCATGTGAAGCTCTAGGGGGAACATCCCTGATTAGTTCAAATGGTGGTTTCTGCAGAGCAGAGTACCAAATTAAAGAATCTTGGGAAGCACAGGGTGCTGAAAGGGAGCCCAACATGAGAAACACCTTGAAATGGATTTCATGGGATTGATGTGGCAGGCTCTCAACATAAATTGTCTCTTTTTGCCGACGATATACTATTGTCAATTTTAAATCCGGGGGTTACTCTACCTAATTTACTCGCAGTTCTCGATTGATTTGCAAGTCTTTCGGGTCTTCACGTCAATCCGGCCAAATCAAAAGCTATGTCGGTTACCCTCTCACCAGCACTTTTGACGACTTTGAAACAATCGTTCCCTTTCCAGTGGCTTTCGGCCTTACCATATTTAGGAATTAAGCTCACGCCGACATATGATGGATTGTACCAGGCTAATTTTCCCACTGCCTTTCAGGAGCTGACTGAGCTATTGACCTCCGGGTCTCACTTTCCGCTTTCATGGTTCGGCAGAATAAATGCGATCCGTATGACCTATCTTCCTAAACTACTGTACTTATTTCGTGTTTTACCAATTCCAGTACCTTCGCATATTCTGCGTATCCACCAGCGAAAGCTTTTGTCCTTTATCTGGAGTTCTTCTCGTCCCAGAATTAGTAAACATTTTATTTGCGCGAAAGAGTGAGGGTGGGTTATCTGTCCCAAATCTCCAGTCTTACTATCTGGCAGCCAATATTGCTCCTTTGGCTCATATCCATGCTTCTCATCATTTTCCCTTGTGGGCTGTTGTAGATATGATGGACTCCCATCCGATACCACTCTCCTCCTTACCGTGGCTTCCTACTTCTTTACGTCCGTCTACTCTTAGCCCGACGTTGACGCTCTCGCTCCGTCTTTGGGACTCTATTAAGTATTCTGCTGGCCTTATTTCTGCCCACCTGCCGTTGTTACGTCTGTTGCATAACCCGCTATTCCCTCCAGGCCGGGAAAATCCCAGGCAGTTTATCTGGTGGCAGACGCATGGGTTCTACGACGTACATTCGCTCTTAACTCCCACTCGAATACTTACTTTTGAAACTCTGCGTTCTTCTTATAATATTCCCCTGCGGGAACACTTTGGATATCTTCAACTCCGTCACTTTGTCAATACACTAATACGCACGCATTCGGGACCCTATCGTTTGTCCCCTTTTGAAAGCCAGTGCAGACACAGACCCCATGCTCCGGGTTTGATTTCCCCGATTTACTCTTCTATTATTTCTTATAGAACTCCCCCGGTTCGTTCCTATCATCAGCGTTGGCAGTCTGAATTAGGGGGGTCTTTGGATCAATAGGATTGGCGGACCATGACCCAAACATTATCTAAATGTTCTAGGAATGTCATTCTTGAGAATGCATACAAAATTCTTTACCGATGGTACTACACGCCTGCTTGTCTGGCCAGTTTCATCCCTACATATTCACCAGTTTGTTTTCGGGGATGCCAACAATTGGGTACCATGGCTCATATCTGGTGGACTTGTCCTAAAGTAAGCAGATTATGGATTAGGGTGTATGCCCTCCTCCGCACTATGTTTCACACAGATATTAAACGTAACCCGTATGAAGCACTTCTATTTAAACCACTGGAGGGTCTTCTCCGCCCTGAACGGCAGCTGGCAACTCACTTATTTGTGGCTACTAAATTGACAATTGCGAGGGCTTGGAAGACCCCTCTTCTTAGCTTTGAGGCTGTCAAAAATCGGATGAATTTTATAATGGTTAATGAAAAACTGACGGCCATTTTGTTGGATACCCATCCCAAATTTCTGCGGATATGGCGTCCCTGGCTGGATATAGCTCAACCATCAAGATTCGACCAGTCCCTTCTGTCAATGTGAGGATGGATTCTACTGTGATTCTCTTGGGGCCCCCTCCCCTCTTTTTTTTCTCTCTCTCTCTTCTTTGTTCGTGTCTTTTCATTGAATGTTTCTTTCTATTCTTCTGTCTAATCTGTTCTTATCCATGTCCTAATAAATGGGCTTATTGTTTTATGTGATACATATGTACTGCTACTTATGCAACTTGGATTTTTTTTCATGAGCCCAAAGTTTAGTAATTCATGTTTTCTATCTGTAGATGTAGCAAAAACCCCTTTTAGAGTCTACAATTTCATTGACCTTCAAAGAATGTTAGTTGTCTCTTTCCTACCCCCTGATCGTCTTCTCCCTCAGGGCATTTTTTATTACGAGATAAAGCTCACATTTTTTCCAATATATGATTTATACTAGTACTCAATTACATCGTACAATTTATTATGGTCGGTCATTACATCTGTCTGTCGTATGACTGTTTAACTTTGCTTACTCTACAATAAAATTCTTTGTAAAAGAAAAGGATTTCATAAGGGAGCGAGAAGCCCACGCCCATTAGAAAAGGATGGATAAGGCCAACACTTGTTCTTTTGGGGTGCTATGGGCTAGATACTTGTCAATACTCGTTTGCAGAAAGGCCAGAATGTGAGGCACAGAGTAATCTCTGGGACCAAATTGACTGTGCTTGCACCAGGCAATATAAGATTCCCAGGTACAATACAGTCTTCTTGGAGGTGGCCTTTCTTGCTTTCAGCAAGGTAGGAGTCAGACTCAAAGCTCTCTGTCCTTTAGGACCCGGAGTTTCCACAGTCATGCTGTTGAAGTCAGAGACTGAAGCAGGGTGGGTGCCTTGAATTAGCAGGTCGGGACTGTTGGGAAGAGACCAGGGATGATTGCTAGAAGTCTGAGTACGTGTGTATCAGGTTGTGTGTGTCCAGTTTCATGCAAGTAGAATCACAGTTTTCCTCTCTTGCACTACTTTACAGAGCAGGAAAGGCAGAATTCTTAGTAAAGAGAAGTCAAAGATTAGGCTGCAGTGAGACCAAGGGAAATTTAGAGCACCTGAGGCCAGTGCTAGAAGATCCCTGGGTATGGCCACAGAGGTTGCTTGTATCTGGAGGTTAGGATGTCCACACCTGGATAATTGGCATATCAGACTGAACACATCTGTATAAGACGACCATTTTCTTTGGTCCAGGCAGTGGCGGCTGAAGTAATTAGCCTGCCATTTGTCCACTCCGGGGAATGAAGAGATCCCTTGGCAGCAGGTTTCAGTCCATGAGAGAATCTGGTTTGTTTCCTTCAACGCAGCCAGGCTGTGTGTGTTCCCTTTATGGTTGATGTGGTGGCATTGTTGGACTGCATCTGAATTGAGTATCCCTTTAGGAGGTGGGTCCAGTGCTGGAGAGACAACCTGACTGCTGTGAGAGCTAAGATGTTGAAGTGGAGTTTGATTTCCCATCCTGACCCTATTCCCTGATCTGTTAAGGATTGGAAGACTCCTCCCCAGCTTGACAGCCCAGTTTCTGTTGTAAGAAAATTTCAGTTGTAGGGAAAGAAAAGTTTTTCCATTGTCAGAGCTGAAGTGGTGGTCCATTAAAACAATGGTTGAGCATGGGTAAGTTAAATGAAAGTTTGCTTTATCCATGCTGACAAAAATGTTGAGCTGGGGAGTCCTTGAGTGGAATTTGGCAAAATATACTGCCTGCCAGCTGTTTGCGCAAAGCAAAGGTTTGCCTGTTTAGAATTGGCTCCCCCTTCACCTGGTCTCCACCACAGCGACAAGTGAGGGTTTTCCCCTGTACAGTACTCAGAGTAGAGTAGGGTCACTGGAGTAAGCACTTCCAGAAAGAAGGTGTGTAGACTTTCCTGCAACAAATTCTAATGGTGAAAGGGCAGGAGGAAGCGCATGAGTACCGTATAAAGGCGGTAGGCAAAAGCAGTGGGTAAAGTGTGACCAGGTGCACACCTGGCCATCCACCAGAGACTGAGCTCAGTGAATTTTAGCACAAAGTTTAAAATATTTTCATTGTGTTCCAAACATGGTTCTGTTTCACTTGTTACCAGTCAGAGACTGGGTGACCCTCTCTTGCTGGTCCACAATGTTGGACTATATATAAAACCCAAGCCTTGTGGTCTTCAGGGACTGGGCTCTATAACCGTGGATCTGTATAGCACCCTACATCTAACTCAACTAGAGTGCCAAGGTGAGCCACTCATGCAAGATCCAGTGTCAGAAGCCACATTACAGGCTGTCCCCACAGCATGGGATTTGGGTGCAGCTAAGGTTTTACTGAGGTTGTACCCATCCAGAAGGAAGCAGAGGTAAAGCACTTTTTTTTTTTTTTTTTAATCAACTATTGCCATCACAAGGGATGAACATATCTCTTGTGATACCATGGGCCATGACAGATGCGTTTTATGGAGAGAGCTGGGGTCTATTAACGTGTACAGTTCATTTTGTTCTCCTTTTTCTTCAACTTAAGGACATGTGCAGTCCGGTAAGTTTTTGGTGCATTCATGATGCATTTTACTGCATTCCAGTAGTTTAGAAAAAAAATGCAGCATGTTCTATTTTCTTTCTGGAACTCACCACACTGGTGTGAACTATGCCATTGGAAACCAAGTAACCTACTATCAAGGAGTTTGATGCAGAGAAAAAAAAACAAAAAAACACTGGACTGCATGTTGTGTGAACTGGCCCTAAAAGTAGAACTATGGCCTCTAATTTAAAAAAAAAAAAAATTGAATTTTATATATATACATACACACACACACACACACACACACACACACACACACACACATACACACATACATATATATATACACACACACACACACACACACACATATATATATATATACACATACATACACACACATACATATACACACACATACATATACACACACATATACACACACATATACACACACATATACACACACATATACACACACATATACACACACAGTTTGCTCCCCCCACACTCAATAACTCCGCCAGTGAAGACCACGTCAGTTTCTTCTGATGGAGTGACAAACACTTCTGCACTGCTCCAGAATTCAAATGCAATTCAAATCTGCAAATTTATACACACCTGCAGCTCATCAACATCTAGCCACACCTAACAATTCCTAACAATAAAAGAGGATTTGTCTCCCTAAGGCTGGCCATACATTATACAATTATCTGCAGATTTTCTGCCCAATTTCCTTTAGATTTACCTTCAACTATGTAGTGCAAGGGCCTGCCTAATTGGATACAACTGAAAGTGTTGTTTAGGTTTGTCCTCCTATTATATGGTTTTTGGTAAATCTAAACCAAAAATCTGCAGATAATTTTATAATGTATGGCCAGCCTTAGTACCACAGAATGCACTAGCCAAAAATCATGTTTTCCTATAGCTTCCAAAAAAAAAAAAAAAAAAAATTCAGTACCTTGGCCTGGTCTTGGAGTATTAGGAGAAGCAGCAGCAGAAGGGACCTCAAGTTCCTGATACAAAAAAAAACAAAAACAAAAAAAAAACATTTTAGTCAGATGGCAGCCCAAATCACTTTCTAGATAAGGCCACATAGCAAAACTCCCAGATTGTTAACAGTACACCCCAGGCTCAAAAAGATTAACTAAACTTTGTTTTTTATACAATCGGGAGTGCATTCGGCAGCTGTAGGAACATAGGTAGAGGTATTAGAATATGTATAAACTTACCTGTCTTGTGAGTAGTAAGATTTAGATTTCAGATTTAGGCCACACAGTCTGCAGCAGCTCAGTACTGTGGGTGCCAAATCCAGCAGTCTTCCATTTACTGTGAAGACTCAGCCAGGAAATACAAATCAAGTGTACAGATGCCAAGGATTTAGGTAAAAAATAACCACGAACTGTAGCAATGCAGATACTGGAATTTTTTTTAGTGACAAATACTTATGACATTTTATTGACAATACCTATAACATTCAACAATTCATTGTCCCCAAACAGATCAATGTATGACTGAGGACTTGTCAGCTTAAAACCCATCTGCTTGCACAGGCAGTGACATGGATACCTTAATGGGGGCCCTGTCTGTAGTAAGCAGAAGATAAACTTGGTCCTGAAGCATCATTTGAACAAAAATTTAGGGGGGTACAAATGGAATTATAACAAGGTTGGGGGAGGCCAGAGTTCCGCTTTAAAGCGGTATTAAACCCAAAAACAAAACTGTAATATATTGCAATTTACCACAAAATGTGGTGGATGCATTAGTACTTTTAGGCTTTCATCCCTCTGTTTTCACCTGGTGATCTGACCAGTAACACCTCATGTATTAGAGTACCCTCACTCTGGAGAATGAGTACAAGGGGCACTGTCAGCCTGGTGGGAGGGGAGTGTTATATTTAACTATTAGAATATTGAATTGAATATGAATATGACTGATGTATGGGACAGCAGGGGAGTTTTTCTTTATTTAAACTTGAACAAAAAGGGATAAATGAGGACATACATGTTTTATAAAAATTATGCCTGCACGGTTTACTGTAGACAACACCAAGAACAAAAAAACAAACAAAAAAAAAAAAAAAAAAAAAAAAAAAAGTCATGTTAATAGTCCCAGATTTATTGAAATCAAATCAGCTTAACACAGCAAACGTTTCTTATGACACAGTTTAGCTTGCAGCAAATTATATGTGCTTACCTTGGACTTCTTTGAGTCTGGATCAAACCTTTCCAGAATCTGTTTGGCAGTCTTGTAAGTTTCTTTCTCCATTACTTCTTCAAGCTGCAATTCAACATTACAGTGAGATTGAAAATATATATATTACATACTTGCTAAATTTAAAGTCTCTTAAGAAAATCAAGCAAATGCAAAGATCAGTTACTGCACAACATAAACCGAAAACGTCACAAAACAGATTCCTTCCAAGGAAGCAGGGTCAACTTTAGGCAGCAGGGACAGTTTCTGCATGCCATAACAATATCTGGCTTTTACATTGTTTTCCTAAAACCAAACTGATGACCAGTTACAGTGTTAATAAACCCACAACAGTAAAATCAGTCTGTATATGCAGTAAAGCATACTTGGTATAAACCTAAGGAGTGAATACTTTGCATTGTGCAAAAATGCTGTTTGATCCTTTCTTCTTCTTGGGAGAGGGCATGTGATCAGCACAGGGCCCATCAGCACTTTCCAGAGAGAAGTCAGAGGTTCTGCATCCTCCTAGAGCAAAATGAAAACTCCTCCTACAAGATTTAACCAGTGCTCGGCTGGACGCTGATAGAAGTCAAGACTGCTCCAAATGTTTATGAGAAAAGGTGTTTAGCAATTTATATTTACTGAAAATAATTGCATTTCCATGTATTCTGAACCGTAGGAGACCAGATATACCGAATGAAGGGTCCTGGGTTTAGGAACACTAACTTTCAAGTTTTCAAACACTCAGTTTTTATAGCACATAAGATCCTGTAAAAATGCAGTTTTATTTTATGCATCTTCAAAATAAACCCAAACATGTTCAGAAGACTTAAACAAGATGGCCATACGTAGGTGATTTCAGCATAAAACGTAATACTTTCTTATAGGTATACAAAATGGGGATCCGTGTAAAGTTTCTATTGCTGCCTGTGAAACCATCATCACTGACAATAAGGGAAATCTCTCCAGAAAGTCTTGGGGCACAGTGCAAACCAACGAGGGGTTTCATTCCTTCCGTACCCCAAAAAAAAAAAAAAAAAAAAATGGATGTGTTTTAAGCAGGGCTCTTGTAGACTCTCTGTAAGCTGTCTACTCTTACAGGCAGTCAGTTACATACTGACAGGAAGCCTGAATGCAGGTGTTGAAAAAGGAGAACTCATCCTTTAAGCTGGCCATCGATGGATGAAAACAATTTGGCTGGTTCATCAGAAACTGGCCGAGTTTCCATTTATCTTTGGCCAGTCCCACTTTTCTGTCAATAGGGAATGTAGGAACATTTTTTTAGTTTGATTAAGGGCTGCAGTGTTGATCAGTGTGCTGACAGCAGAGCAGTGCCCGCTGTCAATCCAACAGCACAGCATGGAGCATTCATCCATCACGTGCAAATCTGCGTTTTTTATTTTCAGGCTAATAAAAAAAAAAAAAAAAAAGGGGGGGGGGGGGGGGAGATAGACTGCCAGCTTACATTTTGAAACCTCACTATTAGTCAGTGGTAATGCCTTTTGCATCAAGGGATCAATAGTGCTGTGGAGTGATCTACAGTAAAGTTCAAATTTGCAACAGTTAGCCACCCAGATCTTAAAGTAAATATAAACCCATATTTTTTCTTTAAAATAAAAAACCTGTCATACTTACCTGCCCTGTGCAATTGTTTTGCACAGCGCAGTCCCAATCCTCCTCTTCTTGGGTCCCCCACCATCACGCCTGCCTTTCTTCCCTCACCAACTGCCCACCATAGCAAGCATCTAGTTATTGCGGCATTTGTGGAAGCTCGCTCCTGAGCTGGTTTTGTGTGTCCACAGAGTGCACAACTTGGCCCCGCACTCCCACCTCACTGGCTGTGATTGACAGTGGCAGGAGACTATGGTTCCCACTGCTGTCTCTGAGCGAATGAGGAGGGAGAGAGAAGAGAGCCACTGCCCTTGTGCATAGTGCTGGATCAAGATCAGGCTCAGATAAGTATAGGAGGGGAGCTGCGCTCAAAAGGGGCTCTTTTTTTTTTATATAATGCATAGAATGCATTAAGGCAAAAAAACCTTCATGCCTTTAGAATCATTTTAAGACTGCAAAGATGCACAGGGAAAACATTTGAAAGGCCTGGTCAAGTTTTGTGATCAGTACATATTGTTCATAATGGAGGAGTATCTTTTCACAGCAAAACAAATTGCATTAATGCACTTCCAAAAGCCAATCAAGCTCTGCCTCAGCGCAAAACTGTCAAGTCTAGGTAATCTATTAGCAGAGATAACGAGTGTAAAGATAATGAGTGCTCAACAGCCACCTCACGTAAAGCCCATCAGTACTTCTTTCCCTTATCTTCTGCTACTTGAGCTCTTAAAAACGAAAGGATAGAAATGTATCGCTGGTATTTAACGGCTTTATTGCAAGGAAACACCAAATGTTGCTAATTGTTTACATATAATGAGGAGAATAATTACATGCAGCAACTTCAATAATGGAATCTGCAAAAATCTATCAGCCATCATTATCGGAAGTTATTAGACATGACAGCAAATGACAGGCAATTCCTCAGATTTATTTCCTTGTACCATTTAATGCTATTAATTTAAAGAAGGTCGTTAGCCAAGCGCTTTGCTGAATAAAGTCTCGGTGCCAATTAACTGCTGTCAGCATCGATTGTAGATTATTTATTAGCAGAAGCAATTAGCTTGCTCCAAATGCTGTGAAAACTCAATAAGAGGAAAACATTTCGGAAACTTGCCTGCTTGTCTTTAAAGGTTAAAGCTTCATTTTCCATTAGGGCTGAAAAATCTTTATTTCATTTCCTTTTGCTAGACTCCTTGAAGCAGTGCTTGGAGCTGTGGCATCCTAGTACACAACTGCAAAATCATTTGTACGAGTAGATTTATTTTAAAGATTACAGCAACAATCTAATGGATAAAAGAGAACCAGTAAGGACAGCCATCACAGTGAAGGTTCCCATACAACAGTGTATGGCCATCCTTCAGGAGGTCAGCAGGTGATTAAAATGGAACTGCAATCTCTAAATTAAAAAAACTATGTGGTGGACGGTTTTAGAACAGACAAGTGTCTCCAACCATATAATATGTTCCTCTTCCCCTTAGCACTTTTGTTTTATTTTGGGTACACTGCCTGTGATGCATGCGCAGTACAAGGCACACTCTTGGCTCATTTCCTGTATCTATAAAATGCCAAAAATGAAGCTGGGCAGATATAACTCCAGTGTGCAAGCAGTGGAGAGAAAATACTCAGACTGTTTGCATTACTACCTCACTGGCTGAAGTCACTCCCTCGTGGGTAGAAGGACTATAGAATGTCACTTGCCACTGATGCCTCACCTTGATTTTAACAAAATGATCATATGACTGGTGTAAAAGGAACATTTTGTAATTTTTTTTTAGAAGGAGCACAGTGAAGTTGCAAGATATCGCTCTTATTTTTAGTTTTTCTTTAAATGATGGCAGATACCTGTCAGATAGTCAACTGTCCTGTGAATGAAGTGATTAGTAGTGATATTTCCAGAAAGAGACTGCAAGAGCAGGTTTTCCAACAAGCTGGGATGTCATTTTGAGCAGTCTCCCCCATTTTCTCTGTCACTGCGCATTTTACACCCCAAATGGTACAATGTTTGCATTGAAGAGATGTTCTAAAATTTACACACACATGAATAGCTTTACAAGCAGATCATCTAGAAAGTTAGAGGCTACTAAAACTTTCGTAACATACCTTTTAAGTGATTGGTTACTAGAGCAACATTTGGCACAGTGAAAATTTTTGTTTCATACTGGTTGCAGCTATAGGCAATCTCTGGAACTGGAAAGTGAGTATTAACCAGGAATGTACTGCATTCAAGAATATGTGCTTTAGGGCTGTTCATCTTGTATAATCAAAGAACCACAGTGATGTTAGAGAAAAGCGGAATGCACATTTAAAATAGGGATATGTAGAAATTTAAATGTAATCGATTATCCCATTAACCCAGCAATGAGACCATAATAGGACATCCTAAATAGAAAAAAAAAAATTATATAAATAATTTACACACACTATATTGCCAAAAGTATTGGAATACCCCCCTCCAAATCATTGGATTCAGGCATTCCAATCACCTCCATGGCCACAGGTATATAAAATCAAGCACCTAGGCATGCAGTCTGCTTCTACAAACATTGGTGAAGGAGTCGCTCTCAGGAGCTCAGTGAATTCCAGCGTGGTACCGTGATAGGTTGCCACTTATCACGGACAATGGTCAATCCATGAAATTTCCTTGCTACTAAAATATTCCACGGTCAACTGTTAGTGGTATTAGAAGTGGAAGCAACTGGGAACAGCAGCAACTGTGCCACGTAAAATGACAGAGCAGGGTCAGCACATGCTGAAGTGCACATTAGTCACCAACTGTCTGCAGAGAACCTGTCACAAAAAAAAAAAAAAAAAACCCACCACACCACATAGTGGACTTTTTAACCCCCCCCCCCCCCCCCAAAAAAAACATTTGAGACCCTCCACCCTACATATATGCACAAACGTAAATGCACAGGCTGGGGCGCCTACGATTATGTGTTACATGTGACCACGCACGCCAGAATGAGGGCAAAAATTCTAGCAACAGACCTCCGGAACACTATACTAATGACCTATAATGGGCTTTATAAGTGTCATCTATAGAAAATAGAGTACTAAAGTTTGTTGCCATTTCACAAGCGCAAATTTAAGGTTTGACATGTTGGATATTTACTCGATGCAACCTCATCTTTTACATTTTACATTAAAAAAAAAAAAAAATGGATTATTTGTTTTTTGTGCCCTAAAGTTAACTTGAGTAATTTTTACTGAAATTTTGTGATATCGTGTGACATAAAAAACTGGAACTACCACTAATTTTATTTTCTAGGGTCTCTGCTTTCAGAAAATATATAATGTTTGGGGGTTTTGTTTAATCTTCAGGCCTTATATGATTTTTTTAAACATGTGCAGATAAAAAAAAAAAAAAAAAACACACAAACAGCTCTGGCAGCGAAAGGGATTTAAGGATAAGTCCGACATGCCTTTCTAGACGAGCACCAATCATCAGTGCTCATTACACTGCAAGGTCTCTCTCCTCCCTGCTGTTCTCTGGGTGTGGTGCTGGAACAGGGAGGTGAGGAGAAACAGTGAAATGTTAAAAATATTTAACGTTTAAGTCACCATAAAGCCCCTTTTGATTTTAAAAGCCCCAGACATTCCTTAAAACACCTGAGATTTAAATACGGTTTTGGTTAAAAAAAATTTTCTACTCAGGACAAGTAGATTGTCATGATGGACAAGTAGATTGGGGCCCGATTTAGTCCCTGGACACATAGTTTTTTCAAAAATTTCCACACCCCTGTTAAAGTTCTCCACACTTTAAGTGTGGCCTTCAGATTAGCACAACAGTGGGTAGAGAACTTCTTGGAATGGGTTTCCATGGCCAAGCAGCTGCATCCAAGCCTCTGGACTCTAGAGTAGTGGAGACGTGTTTTCTGGAGTGACGAATCACACTTCTCTATCTGGCAATCCAAAGGACATGTCTGGGTTTGGCGGTTGCCAGGAGAACGGTACTTGCTTGACTGTTCCAAGTGTAAAGTTTGGTGAATGGGGGGATTATGGTGCGGGGTTGTTTTTCAGGGGTTGGGCTTGGCCCCTTAGGGAACTCTTAAGGTGTCACCAAGACATTTGGGACAAGTTCATGCTCCCAACTTTGTGGTAACCGTTTGGGGATGGCCCCTCCTGTTCCAACATGACTTTGCACAAAGCATGGTCCATAAAAAAAAAAAAAAAAAAAAAAAACACACACACCACATTGATGAGCGAGTTTGGGGTGGAGGAACTTGACTGGCCTGCACAGAGTCCTGACCTCAACCTGATAGAACACCTTTGGGATGGATTAGAGTGGAGACTGCGAGCCAGGCCTCCTTGCCAGACAATCAGTGCCCAACCTCACAAATGCGCTTCTGGAAAAAATGTCAAAACATTCCCATAGACACACTCCTAAACCTTTTGGACAGCCTTCCCAGAAGAGCTGAAGCTGTTATAGCTGCAAAGGGAGGGCCAACTCAATATTGAAACCTATGGACTAAAATTGGGATGTCTATAAAGTTCATGTGCATGTAAAGGTATCTCTCTCACACTCACCTCAATTGTTTTCCCAAACTGTACAAGTTACAGCACACGGGAAACCTAATGTAAGCAAAAACTTTCATTACATTTTCTTCATGGGAGCACCAAGACCAACAATGCAAACTATATGAACACTGCATTGTGTGTAAAAAAAAAAAAAAAAAAAAAAAACCTCAATTGGGATGTCTTAATACAATGCAGTTTTTACGTACTAGGACAGAATAAAGGTGGTATGTAACCTTAAAACATAAGACATAGTGAATGCAGGGTCCTGAGTTTAGTAACACGGTCTTCTATATTTTGTTTTATATCTAATCTCCCACAGTACACAGAACATGGAAATGCAATTATCTTAGTAAATATAAACTGCTAAAATCACCTTTCCTCATCAGCAGTTAGAGCAGTCTTGTGACTTCTATCAGTGTTCAGCTGAGCACTAGTTAATCCTATAGGAGTTTTCATTCTCCTCTGACTGTCCTAGAAGGCTGCATGACCCCTGACCCTCTGGACATGGTTGATTGGCCCTGTGCTGATCACATGCACCCTCTATCAATACACACCAAACTTAGCATGTGTAGAGTATTTATTCTTTGAGTGCCTCCTACGACTCTGTAGTATCAGCAGTGGTTCGGGACTGTGGCAGAAGGGAAGGATCAAAGAAGACAGGATCAAACAACTTTTTTACACAATGCAGATGATTAACCCCTTAGGTTCCACAGTGAGTATAACAAGCATGTTTTACTGCATATACAGGCCGATTTTACGGTTGTGGGTTTAGTAACACTTTAAGGACAGTTAATTAAAAAAAAAAAATAATAATGAACACTACTGCCTGTGTATCAACATAGATATTGATTGGGACTCTCAATTTTCCAAGTCTTATTACCTCTTAGATGTGTCATGAAAATAGAATATTCTACTGAACTACACAGACTGTTTTCAATATGTAGCAAAGTACACATAGTTCAAGTAAAGTCTACTTACAATCTTTTTCTTCTGTGCTTTTAACTCTTCCAGTGCCTCATCTGCAAAAAACCAAAACAAGGACTACAGCTCAATTCTCCAAATAAAAAATAGCAGGTCAGGTTGAATGTTAGAACAGTGGTTATCAACTTATGGCATATAGGGGAAAGGGCCACAAAAAAGGTCTAGTTCATGCAGTGCTAGAAAGGACTTCAAGATGAAGATATACTAGAGAAAGTTATGTTTAAAGGAGAACGGTCAAAAAAGTAAAAAACAAAAATCGCACCCCTCTGAGTCACTGACCCACAGCAAGTACCCATGTGGCAATTCAGGAACAAACAAACAGAGGCTGGATTCACGCTTTGCCATTTTTGGACGTTGTGTTATTACATGCATGTTGTGCTAACATGTGTCACATTAAGGCACCCCACTGCATTTTAAATGGGCTGCCAATGAACAAAAACAGACCAAAAACACTTTGACAAACAAGAAGTTACCATGCCTTGAGATGCGCTGCAATACATGTTATAGCTGCAAAAGCCTTAGCACATTGCGGGACTATTCATAATGAATAGCATTGCAACATGCCAACACAACATGATTTACAGAAACTCATCATACCAAAAAGGAGCATTTCAGCCCTCACATTGTGCTGAAACTTAAAGACCCTGAACCAGTCTCCCTAGTACTTCCATGGAACATGCCTGATAGTCTCACAAAAGAACAAAGAAAGGTGGGTGCTTTAATTCCCCAAATCACTGGCTGCATTTTGTTTTTTACTAAGTATGGAGCCAAACTTTTCATGTAAATGACTCTTCAATGAAGGGACACTCCTCGCTGCCCACACACACACAAAAAAAAAAAAGTTTCAAGCTTGAGGAACCAGCACCCTGCCCATTACCTCCAGGGACTGAGCAGCCTAGGAGCATCGACAAGCCATCAGAGATCACTAAAGATTCAGAAGTCTTGAGAAAACCACTATAAATCTCATCCAGTGCTGCCACATTCCTTTAAGTTATTCGCTTAGGCAGTGCAGTCTGGGGATTCTATCAAAAATAGCTGCAAAGCAAACTGCACCCAATAAACTGCAAAATTGGCATTTGCTCCATTCAGATAGCATGACTGCTTAACTCCACCCACAAGACCAGCATCAAGAGCATACCAGCAGCCAAAATAGAGCCATCAGTGCACACTGATAGCTAGAGGTCTCCAGAAGCACCGAGCAGAGTTCAAAAGGTAATAGCAGGCATTTCTAGGTGCATGATCTTACTTTAGATTTACTTTGAGACCGGAACAATGAAAGCAAATGTGACCAAAATTTCAGGTGCACCAACAGTGAGTGTAGGGAGAACACGCACTCGTATGCTCCCATTCATGTAGCATACATATATAGAAAACGTTTCACCATATCTTACGTTTTAGACCTTTCTTAGGAAGGTGTTACAACACAAGTGTAGTGCGAGTCTGTTGCAATGGAAAAGCCTAGGACAGGCCAATGTTGCACTCATTAACATACAAATGCAGAATCCCAGCTTCTCAATATTTAACCATTAGAACAGACCATGTTTAGATCTAGTTTATAACCGATAATGAATTAATATAATTATGGCAAACCCAGCACCAATAAGCCCAGATACCTAGGCTGCTGGAAAAGCACATCTAAAAGAAGGTAAGCGGCAATTATTTTTTTTTTGTGCTCTGTGAATAGGAACACACAACAAATATAAAGCAGGTGTTATCCCAACGTGGCTGTAAAAGTGGAAATACACAAAAAAAAAAAAAATAATTCATAAACTTACAAGATGTCCCACAATTACATGTTAATTTAACTTGGGAAAAAAGGTAATTAACCCTTCCCCCCCCCCCCCCCCAATTAGGAGGTAGTATTCAGTTTTCTGGAATGCAATGTGAAAACTATTTGCATTGGAGGGGGCAAGCTCACAAATTGGTTACTTGCTGTTACATTACTAAGTGCAAGTTAGTGACCTTACATGGTAAGCTCTTTGAGGGCAGGGGCAGATGTGAATGTAACATATGTAAAGCACAGTGCTGTGCTAATAAACTTACTATTCCTTTCAGTACGTCTGGCAAACCATATGATGAGCACCGTTCTTGCACCCCATATTCTGTTAAAGTAATTAAGAGCGGAAAGAAAAAAAAAAAAAGTCTTTAGATTGCACACCAATGAGCAGGGCCCAAATTGTTGTCATTATACAATGCTTAAAATGTATTAACTACTGCACAACCACAGTAAACAAAGTGAAACCTGTTAAATAGACAAACTCTACACAGAATTGGGTTGCTGCAAGCATCCACGTGTTCCCACACCAAGATAATAAAACACATTGGTAAATAAGGAAGTGCAGAATTACATGTGACTCAATATTGTTGCATTGAATAAAAAAGGTGGAGCCCGCCACTTACAGTATTATGTATTCTTTCCAACTATTGCAACTTTAAAATAAATTGTGCAGTACACGATTGCAAAGTGTGAATGATGGTGACACGGTTTCAAGACACTCAAATATGCAACTGCAATGTATAAACAGTAGTGACACCTCCAAAAATTTGAAAAAAAAATTATAAAGTTGCAGTGTATTAGTAATGGTGGCTGCCCCTCAACAAGGATTTAATATATCTGTAAACAGCCCTTAAAATGCAATATTGAATAGACTATAAAACCTTGAGAAAATTATGTGACCATGGCAAAACAGATCACAACAGTGACATCAAGTTGATCGGAAGGGCTGCCCTACACTTCCAGTGAGGTGAAGCCGATCCGTTAGCCCTTAATAGGGCAAATTAATGTTACACAGGCATATATTCTGTTGTGCACTGGATTCTAGTGCATATAAAAATGTGAGTAATTATTTTGAGGCTTTTAATACTGGTGTTTTTAACAATAAGCATAATGGCCTTGTATTGGTTCTTTTTGTGTGCGTTTGAAAATTAAAAAAAGTTCATGAGAAATCGTAATGTGAGTGAACCCAACTGGACACATCTGGAGATAACTAGATAGCTACAGAGATGGATCCCACTTAGACGAGGGAAAAGCACTTTTAAAATCTTCCAATATAGGACATGAAGGTGAGCATTGGCGCATATGGAGAACGACACCACATGGTCTTTTGCAACCAAAATATTTGCTGCATGGAGGATAGAAGATTTGAGGACTTTTACATTTAGGCTGGATTCAAGTATGGAGGTTGCCACCATTCGGTCTCATGCACATGGGAGTAAAACAAAAAAAAAAAAAAAACCACACCACTTTTTAAAAAATGAAATGGATTATGGTCTATGGAATAATCCACACGGCAGAGTAAAGATCAGTAAGAGTGATGAGTATAGAGCCATAAAACAAATAGAAAATGTTACATTTCAGTGCAGTAATTTATACACACATTTACACATCTATAGGCATGTTTATGTGAGTATAAATGAGTATAGTAGCCTCCCTAGCGATCTGATTATGTCAGTATTTCTGTGCTCAAAGCGGTACATTTTTTTGCATGGAAATATGTTTTTTGTTTTTTTTTTATTATATGCCCGGAATTTTTAGGAATAAAACTCACTGAAATCTGTCCGAACAAGAGTCTAGTAAATATCCTGGGTATGTTAAAATTTGAAAAACGAAATCGTATTATATTTTTATGATTATTAAATTAGAATTTATATTTAATTCAATAATATAATCAAACCAAAAACACTGAAATTTGAAACAGAGCGCAAAGTTCGACGAAACAAAGCACCACATCGCTGAGCAAAGTCGCAAAATCGTTTTCAGTGTCTGGTGACAAATTTCCCCACGAATCATCACTCAATTCTGCACGTGGTTCTAATTTACTATCGCTGTTCTCTAGTTGGTCTAAAACCTCTTTTGACCTAAAAAGGGACACTTTTTGGACGCCATGGACATTTCCCAGTTTCCAGGCAGAAAGAACGGTAAAAATACAGGCAGGGCACAGGACAAAATGTATGTGAAATGCTTTGATACAGTAATGTTTTACTATGTGATTTTAGTGTATTTAGTGAATGTCACTTTTTCATTTTTAAATTTCCCGCCGTTCCGTCCCCCGTACGTCCTGACGTCATAGGGAACGGAACCCAGAAGACTGATGCCGGCATCGGCCGGAGGACATTGCCGGGGACACTGCAGGAGGGACATCGCGGGAGCGCAGGACAAGGTAAGTGAAGAAGAGATCCCGGAGCAATGCTGCAGTGTATTCTTGAGTGTAGCTCGGGGTTACCCCTTGTGGTGCTGAAACTTTACCCCGAGCTACACTCGGGAATACCACTAGGGAAGTTAAAAACTGACAATGAAGATGAAATGTACTAGTCTATGCGCTTACGCACCTTTACGCGTGTTTATACAAGATCTTTACGGAACACTTTGCTCAGGATCTGTCGACAAGATTCTGAGCATAAACATCAGTAAATGAGTACGCCTGAGTGCAATTGGCCTTATTCATTGGCACAAGTTATTGTTTTTATTATCAGTAGGAAGTGGAGTGGTGCTTCTACTATATTCAATATTGTGTTTTAAGGGGTGTCACACAGATATATTGCATCCTCTTGAAGGTAGTCCCACCATGACTAATATATTGCAACTATATAAAACGTAATCTTTGGAGGTGACGCTACCGTTTACACATGCTAACTGCATATTTAGGATTCCCTTGAGCAGGTCTCACATCATTCACAGATTGCACCAATGAATAATGGGAACCTCCGACTCCTGTTTCCACTTAACCACAATACAATATATGCTTGCAAAGTTATTGATTTTGTCTATTGTGTTAGTGAAATATGGTTTATGTTCTATTCAATATTGCGTTTTAAAGGGGTATTTACATGGATATTGCATCCTTGTTGAAGGGGAGCCACCATTACTAATACAATGCAACTTTATATTTTTTCCTAAATTTTGGAGGGATCACTACCATTTATATAATGTAATTTCATGTTAAATTCTCTTGAGGGGGTGTCACCATCATTCACATATTACAATCACAAACTGCATTAAAAAAAAAAAAAAGGACAAAAATGTAAGTATATAATATATAGATAATACTTCAAGTGGTGGTCTTCACCTTTATTCATTAAATGCAATAATATTGAGTAACACTGGTAAATAAAAAGGATCAATACATATGGTGTTTTTGTTGTATAAACCCTGTACAATAATTATTCTTCAGTTCTAAGCAAGTCCGTTATCTGAAAGTATTCATAAACCAAAAGATATTTCTTAACCAGGGTACTATTATTGCCTCCCACTTCTTGTTAAGGCCAGTTCACACCACAAACAATTCTCCACACCCCTTCCGGATGAGTTTCTGCATGCACTTTAACACATTCCAGTGAGTTTTTGATGAATTTCTGGATGCGTTTCAGATGCTCTTTTCCCTCCTTTTTTGGGGTTATTTCAATTATAAAATCTTTAATTTTCATAAAGTCAATGATTTTTCTATGCTTCCTTTTCCTGTTTTCGCGGTACTGGGATCTGGTGGGTTTTTGATGCCCTTGTGGACACTTTACACTGTATGCAGCGCAATGCTTTTTTTCTGCATCAAAAAAGCATGGAAAGTATGTTATATGGGTTCTAATGGCATAGTTCACACCAACGCAGTGCGTTCCAGTGTTTTATTTTCCTGGAATTGAAAAACACACGACAAAACCACAAGAGATTAAAAGCATCTGGAAACGTATCAAAAACCCATTAAAGAACATGCAGAAAAGCATGCAAAACTGTTCCGGAGGACTTTTGTGGTGTGCACTAGGTCTTAGAGTAAACATCAGATCATGCTGCAGTAACTTCAGTTCTTGAGTTACTAATCCCAAACAACTATGCTGATCAAGAGTCCCAACCTGTATAATGCTTGTGCCGAGTCATTGGAAATTGAAGCCAAAGAAAATTAGCATTCACAAAAGTAGGTTAGTAATGGCAGTCTTCACATTCTTCAGTAAAAGATAACTGGAAGCCATTAGAACTCATGTGGTCAGTTCTCTAAGGATTCTTAAAAAGAAAAAAACTCCAGCCAAAACAAGATAAAAATGGATAGCCCAATAAAAGATCAAATAAAAAGCAGCTGTTGCTTTATTCGATTTTAACCCAGAGCTTTTCTCCACAATACTTTTCCATTACAAGATGGCCCAAGTCTCATGGACAGCATCAGCCAACCCACTCCCTCTGAGCAGATACTGTTCTGGACCAGCCCCTATTTGTGACAGGTCAGTAAGAGCAGTTGCAGCACAAATTAGCTCATTTCTCAGTCACTCTGCTTTTTGTCAGCATATGAACCAATTGGCTACTGCTTTTTCCCTTACACATACGAAATTATTTACACACACACAGTATCTCACAGGAGTGAGTACACCCCTCACATTTTTGTAAATTTTTTATTCTAGGTTTGTCATGTGACAACAATGAAGAAATGACACTTTGCTACAAAGTTAAGTAGTGAGTGTACAGCTTGTATAACAGTGTAAATTTGGTGTCCCCTCAAAATAATTCACACGGCCATTAATGTCTAATCCGATGGCAACAAAAGTGAGTACACCCCTAAGTGAAAGTGTCCAAATTGCGCCCAATTAACCATTTTCCCTCCCCGGTGTCATGTGACTCAGTGTTAGGTCTCAGGTGTGAATGAGCAGGTGTGTTAAATTTGGTGTTCTAATGCTCACTCACTCCTACTGGTCACTGGAAGTTCAACATGGCACCTCATTGCAAAGAACTCTGAGGATCTGAAAAAAAGAATTGTTGCTCTACATAAAGATGGCCTAGGCTATAAGAAGATTGCCAAGACCCTGAAACTGAGCTGCAGCAGGGTGGACAAGACCATACAAAGATTTAACAGGACAGGTTCCACTCAGAACAGGCCTCGTCATGGTCGACCAAAGAAGTTGAGTGCACGTACTCGGCATCATATCTAGAGGTTGTCTTTGGGAAATAGACGTATAAGTGCTGCCAGCATTGCTGCAGAGGTTGAAGGGGTGGGGGGTCAGCCTGTCAGTGCTCAGACCATACGCCGCACATTGTATCAAATTGGTCTGCATGGCTGTCCTCCCAGAAGGAAGCCTCTTCTAAAGATGATGAACAAGAAAGCCCACAAACAGTTTGCTGAAGACAAAGACTAAGGACATGGATTACTGGAACCATGTCCTGTGGTCTGATGAGACCAAGAGAAACTTATTTGGTTCAGATGGTGTCAAGTGTGTGTGTGGCGGCAACAAGGTGAGGAGTACAAAGAAAAGTGCGTCTTGCCTACAGTCAAGCATGGTGGTGGGAGTGTCATGGTCTGGGGCTGCATGAGTGCTGCCGGCACTGGGGAGCTACAGTTCATTGAGGGAACCATGAATGCTAACATGTACTGTGACATACTGAAGCAGAGCATGATCCCCCTAACTTCGGAGACTGGGCCGCAGGGCAGTATTCCAACATAACCCCAAACACACCTCCAAGACTACCACTGCCTTGCTAAAGAAGCTGAGGGTGAAGATGGACTGGCCAAGCAAGTCTCCAGACCTAAACCCTATTGACCATCTGTGGGGCATCCTCAAATGGAAGGTGGAGGAGCGCAAGGTCTCCAACATCCACCAGCTCCGTGATGTCGTCATGGAGGAGTGGAAGAGGACTCCAGTGGCAACCTGTGAAGCTCTGGTGAACTCCATGCCCAAGAGGATTAAGGTAGTGCTGGAAAATAATGGCCACATAAAATATTGACACTTTGGGCCCAATTTGGACATTTTTACTTAGGGGTGTACTCACTTTTGTTGCCAGCGGTTAAGACATTAATGGCTGTGTGTTGAGTTATTTTGAGGGGACAGCAAATTTACACTGTTATACAAGCCATACACTCACTACTTTACATTGTAGCAAAGTGTCATCCCTTCAGTGCTGTCACATGAAACTATAATAAAATATTTACAAAATGTGAGGGGTGTACTCACTTCTGTGAGATACTGTAAGTCTAAAAATAGATGCAGTTTCAATTGTTCTCTAATTATATAAAAACCTCAAGAGTCCAGGTTTGGCTTGAACACCCCCTAGTATAAAGCGGCACAAGTGGGGGAGTAACCCTAGCGCCCTCAAAACAAAGGGAGCTGTAGGACCAAAAGAACCAAGTTCGGGTCCCACATAGTGGCAATGGAGAAAGCACAGGGGGAGCCACTAGATGAACCCCATGGTCAAAAGGTACAAGGCAAAGAGTTTGTGGCTAGAGGACCCTGAGGGAAAATTGCCGGAGCAGAAGCTGACCCGTAATGGTACTGAAGGCAAGCTTTCAATCAACACCCTGTAGGGGGAAAGCAAAAGCCTGAGCCACCGAGAAGATGCATGAATGGGAACCCAGAGTAATGCACCAGACTATTTAAACCTTCCAGGTGCAATGTGAAAGTCTTGGAGGTAGATTTGCCTTACATAAAAATATAAAGGGACCACTGAATCCAACAACCCCCCTAGCCCTGTGTTTTCAAGAGGTGTGCTGTCAAAACCAGAGACCGTAAAGCAGGAAGGTTCTAGAGGATGTCATCCCAGGGATCACCATAAATACAGGTGCCATGACTTTATGGACAGCTAGTCAAACCAACAAAAACAGCAAAACTAAACAAAACAAAAAAAAACAACACCCACCGATGTACCTTGGTAGAGGTGGAAGGCCTGGAGAGCAATGGAGCCGTCACCAAGGTCACATCTCACACACACGCGCGCGCAGGGCCCCAGAACCAACTGGTCCACCATATTTACATACAAATCTTGTCGAAGAGTTGTGGCCCCCTCAGAAAACATCCGAAAGTGCCACTGCCAACCCAGTCCATGGAGCTGAACTGGCCATGATAAACATAGTGCAGTAGATAAACCGCCAAACCTGTCCTGTGCACAGACATTGCAAATGGGCTTGGCCCACTCATTTGTAAACACTAGTTGGTGGTTGGAGGCATGCCAAACCAGCACTGGTAAACAAAACATAGGCAACCAATAGCACCAAGTGGTCCACAGGATCCTTATCACTTGCCCTCCAGAGGATTTAACACTCCTTGACCAGGCCATTTGTTGCGATACGGCGCTGCGTTACTTTAACTGACAATTGCACAGTCATGTAATGCTGCATCGAATTTATTTACTTTTTTCCCTCCACAAATAGCTTTCTTTCAGTGGTATTTGACCACCTGTGCGTTTATTTTTTACACTAAAAGAAAAAATATATATTATATATTTGATTTTTTGCTATTAAACACGTCAAGTAAAAAATTTTAAAAATCAAGATAAATTTAGGCCAAAATGTATTCTGCTACATGTCTTTGCTAAACAAAAAAAAAATCCCAATGCGTGTAAATTAATTGCTTTACGTGAAAGTTAAAGTGTTTACAAATGGCAGTATATATATTTAAAAAAATTTTTTACTAGTAATAGCGGCAATCATTGACTTATAGTGGGACTGTGGCAGGCATTCTGACACTGGGGGGAACTGACTGTGTCACTGACATCCCCAGTGACACCAATACAGTGATCAGATAATAAAAAGCATTGACACTGTACTGATGGCATTGGGCAGGAAGGGGATAACATCTGGGGTGATCAAAGAGTTAACTGTGTGCCTGTAATAGCAGAGCCATACAAAGCAGTGTGCTTCGTGAAACAGATTTGAAATCCCACACAGTTGGCCATACAAGCTATAGGGTTTTTTTTTTTTTTTGTGTTCAGTCAGCAGGCTAAAACCACACACACACACACACACACACACACACACACACACACACACACACACACACACACACACACACTAAAATTGACTTCCCCATCCACACATTCCATGTTGATGCAGGAATCCGCTCACTGTATTCTGACGGCGGCATTCCCCCACTGTCAGAATACAGTGATCAGCACTTCAGCTGATGACCGCATGCGCTGAACACAGCAAAAAATTTCCAACAAGACTGTTCATGAAAAGTCGATCAACAGATTAACTTCTCATGAAAGGAAATGGTAATGTCCATAGATGGGTAGAAATTCATCAGGTCCCCGCTGAACAAACTGAATTTCAATACATCTATGGCTAGCTTAAAACCAACACAAAATATGCATCCCTCAATTTACTGCACTTTATAATCTGGTTGTACATTATTCAGTCAGATTTCTGTTGTCAAAAAATATGCATTGTGGCACATACAAGTGTTTATCCCAGAATTTTATACTTTTTCCACTGATAATAAAGTGACCTCTGCATGAACAAATATGAATTCACTCTGAGTTTGCAAAGCAAATGAGACTTTAGGGTTTTTTTGCTTAGTTTTTTTTTTAGTAAAATACCTGATAATTTGCAAGTGGTGGTTTTGTCCGTGCAAAAAACACAAACCATGAAATTAGAAGACAAAACAAACTTACAATGCTGGAAAAAGCAGAAATGTAATAAAAACCAGGAGTCTTGCTGGCAATCCATCAGGAAAGTACCATTTGTAAACAAGAAGACAAGTCATAAGGTACAAAATGGTGGAATACAAAAGCAGCCTTCCAACCCAAATCTTCCTCAGCTTCTGATTTTTATCCTGAAACTCTTCCAGGGACCGAATTTCCTACAATGAAAGATTTTGAACTTTAAAACCACTGCAACATGTATCAGTTTCAAAACAGTTAAAACCAGTTGTAAAGAGACAGATTAAAGTAAAGCTAAAACAATCTTCCCCCATTTTGGATAGATTAGAGGGTTATAACCCATCAGTTTTTTTCTTTTGCCATCTTCATTCCATTGGAGATTTCCCTTTACTTCCTGTCCTATAACCAAAACAAAGTGAGAGGAAATCCCACCAAAGTGAAAGAATTTCAGGGTGTCACCAGAACTAGTGTCCCCTTAGAAAGATTTCTCCATTATCGTTTTGGTGTCAACCCAAAATTTGGGATTTTGTTTTACTCCCGGTGAGAACAGTAAAAAGCACAAAGGGATTTTTGTGACTCTCCCCAACAGGGCCACAGACAGCAATAAAAATTGACAGGTGTTCTAATTCCTTTCAATTTCTATCCACAACCAAAAACAAGTTTTGCAATTTGCAGAGTCATTAATAGTAAACCAGTTTTCAAGAACCCCTTACTACAAAAACATAAGGATATTACTTAAAGGGTTAGTTCACCTTTATAGAAAGAATGCAAAGGTGAACAAACACCCCCCAGTTCCCGCTGTACTTACCTCCAGGGTTACCAAGTTGTCAGCATCCCCACAATCAGGAGATTTTAAATCCCTGCTCTGTCAGTGCTTCCAACAAGGGACCAGACTGATTCTGATGGGCCAATGCTGTCACGAGACAGCGCTGACCAAACAGAATATCCATATGGTCCATCCTGGAAGCACTGAAGCAGACGAGGAAAGAGCAGGGATTTCAAATCTGACCACTGGACAGCTGCAGGGGTGCTGACAAGTCGGTATCCACATAGGCAAGCACAGTGGGAACCCTGGGGATATGGGTTTGGGGAGAAAGTCTGGTATGAATTCACCTTTATCTGTTTTCGTACCGTTTATCAATTACATGACAATTGCAAAGTAAAATGTGTGCTTTGAATGCATTTTTTTTTTTTTTTTTTTTTTTTAACAAGTACACAGATCAGGTGTTCTGACATTTTCTTGCACTGGGTTAACATCCAAGCAATTATCAGAAAGCCAGCAAGTTAAATGTTACGAAATTACACTACATAACAGTCTCCTGAAGACCCCGTGATGAAATGTATTGAGGGTAGACATGTCAGACATGCAGGGAACTCAGAAGTATTGGGGGTATTTATACAAGATGGTATATGCGCCTAAATACAATAACCGAAGCAGTGGTTTTAAAATGAGTGCTATACCCTTTTACTAACAGAGCTTTAACTTACTGCACTATGGAGATTGATTGTACTTTTATTCGAATTGCAGCATAACCAGAGGACTGGGTCATAATACAGAGTCTGGGCTGGAGGAATATGAAAGGAGTGTGGTGCATGGTGGTCTTTCAAATCACTGATTTTGGCATTTATGAGCTACTTTGACATAAGAGGTTATAGATCTGGGGAGTGTTTTACATTTACAAATATTGTACATGGGAGGTGGAATCTAAGAGGCAAGATAAAAAAACAGCATGTGGTGTGCAAAACAAATAGATTATATTGGAGCTTTACATGTTTGGTTGAATTCTTACATTAATATGAGGTCTAAGACTTTTTCACCTTCATTATATCTTACATGAGTTGATATTTACCACATCATTTGATATTCATTGAGTTGATCAGTAAGCCTACATACTGAATATTTTACACGAGAGCAAAAATCACCACACACTATATTGCCAAAAGTATCAGGACACCCCTTTAAATCATTGGATTCTGGTGTTCCAATCACCTCCATGGCAACAGGTGATAAAATCAAGCACCTAGACATGCAGACTGCTTCTACAAACATTTGTGAAAGAACTGGTCGCTCTCAGGAGCTCAGTGAATTCAAGCATGGTACCGTGATAGGTTGCCACCTGTGCAATGTCCATCCATGAAATTTTCTTGCTACTGAATCGTCCACGGTAAATTGTTAGTGGTATTATAACAAAGTGGAAGCAACTGAAAACAACTCAGCCACAAAGTGGTAGGCCACGTAAAATGAGAGCGGGGTCAGCACATTCTGAAGCGTCAGATGCAGTGGTGTAAAGCACATCGCCACTGGACTCCAGAGCAGTGCAAAGGTGTTCTCTGGATTGACAAATCACGCTCCTTGTCTGGCAATCCAATGGGCATGTCTGGGTTTGGCAGTTGCCAGGAGAATGGTACTTGCCTGACTGCATTGTGCCAAGTGTACAGTTTGGTGGAGGGGGGATTATGGTGTGGGGGATGTTTTTCGGTGTTGGGCTTGGCCCCTTAGTTCCAGTGAAGGTAACTCTTATAGCGACAGCATACCAAGACATTTTGGACAATTTCATGCTCCAGACTTTGTGGGAACAGTTTGGGGATGGCGCTATCCTGTTCCAACAGGACTGCGCACGAGTACACAATGCAAGGTCCAAAAAGAAAGGTCCGTGGATAAGCAAGTTTGGGGTGGAGGAACTTGAATGGCCTGCACAGAGTCCTGACCTCAACCCGAAAGAACACCTTTGGGATGAATTAGAAAGGAAACGGCAAGCCAGGCCTTCTCATCCGACATCAGCGCTTGACCTCTCAAATGCACTTCTGAAAAACCGGTCAAAACATTATAGCTGCAAAAGGGTGGGCCAAATTTTTATAATATAAATATATATATATGTACAGGCACACCCCTTTTGATAACATGCGTGGCACGAAACACAGAGGAGCCGTACGCCGTGACGTCACGCCACTGGAGCCTCATGAAGGTCCGGCGGCCATCTTAGAGTGTGGCTGGTCAGTGCAATATTACACAGCTTTGATTTATGCTTATGTAAGGGAAAACCTCCTGCGCTCAGACCTAATAACCCTATATAAGCTGCTAACACCTGCACCTTATTACCTAAAAAAATACAGACAATTGGTATAGCGCTCTCTAACACAAACCGTGATTAGAATCTCCAACGGAGAATTATAATGTGCCAAATGGTGAAACAGTGAAAACAAACAACTCAAAATGGTTAAATACTAAATGACACAATTACCACAACACAATGTTCGATAGTTTATTTAGTATCAGTTATCCTGGTTACTGTTAGTATATATGGTCTCAGACAGAAGGTCTTATGCTTATTGGTTGGTATGGAGATTTTAGTATGAGATGTGCAATATAGTAGGGGTTATATAGTGATTTTATATATATTAAAGTTTATTTTAATGTTATGGTTAATTATATTAGCCATTGTGGTTTACAGTTTTGGGTTTTAACTGATATATGTTTTGTTTAAGTTAGTTGGTTTCATCCTTTGTATATAATATATGTTAATAGCCATCCCTGTGGGCTTCAGTAAAAATGGCCACTGTTTATTGGAGGAGCATATTAGATTATATAGGGACATTCTTTGCTCATAAGGATCCCAATAAGGTTTTTAGTCTCTATGTTTTTTTCGCTTATCCAAGTATATTAGAATAAGCAGAGTGGTTGGTACAGCGGTAGGATAGAATATCATTGCGGTACGGGAAAATGGCCGCCGTAAGTCCACCCACTAACTTGACTGGTCAGATTGCTTCCCTATATAAGTATGGTTGACCAATGATGTTACCCTTATGAAGTCACGTGAGCAGTGACGCAACGCGTAGGTGATGTCACTTCCGGCGCGGACGCCATCTTTGGACTCCCAGAAGAACCCATGCAAGTACACCCATACATGAGGTTCTAAAGGCTATGTACAATATGATCATCAATGTGAGTGTTATGGTTACATTTGATTTTACTGCTTAATAAAACGGTATCACGCTATGGAGGTTCGCTCTCTTTATGGATTACTTGAGAGCTGGTCATACTGATTAGAGCCATTTAAGAAAGGGGAAATCGAGCTGGTCCCTGGTCTGGATGACATATGCGGTGTCTGCTGGTTTGAAATTCTCTGGAGGATACGTTTTGACCTAGGAGGATCCAGGAGTGATCCAATAGGCCTGTAGGCCCTTTTAGGGTCACAGGAAGGAGGTGAGGAGCCATTCTAGCTGTGTGTGGAGTCATCACCAGAGGCTACACCGCACAATAATCACCTGCATGTTTTTAACTTATTGTTGTGGACACTGGTGTCACATTATACATATTTTTTTTTTGTATGAGTTATTTAGATTATATTCACCATGTTTTGATTTTTACTGGTATTTTGATATGAGTGGGTGGACACGGAGCACTATTTTGTCACTTTTTGTGTAGGTTATATCTCCCAGTGTTGGGGGCACATTAGTGTTTTCACTATATATCTAACATTGTGTTGTGGTCATTTTTTTGTGTCATTTAGTATTTAACTATTTTGAGTTGTTCGTTTTCACTGTTTCACCATTTGGCACATAATAATTCTCCATTGGAGATTCTAATCACGGTTTGAGTTAGAGAGCGTTACACTAAATTGTCTGTATTTTTTGTTTTATGCTTGCTATTTTCTCCACGTGGATGATACTAATACTTTTAATGCAATAAATCTTGAAATACTACACTATGGGCACCCTCTTTCTTGGCTCTACATTGAGCTGATAAATTTCAGAGCCCCATGTGAAGGACAGCTGCAGAGCAGCACAGGATCCAGAGGGGAGGGAGATTCTATTTCCAGGCTGCACATCCGTTCCATCTTAAAAAAGGCACCTCTGGCAGATTACACCACCTATAAAAATTGCGTATTTATAATGTGCATCTGGTGAGTGCGCATTTTTACTATATCCCCTGCACTTCACCGAACAGATTGTCACATGGAATGTATTTGAGATCACCTGAGCACGGATCTTCACGTAACATTACTAACTGATGTCAGAATTTCACCATCACATGGACTTTCATCCATTTACTTATCAATATATGCATAAAAATGTGTGTGTATATATGTTATATGAGAGCACTTTATTTACAGTGTTTTTGCACATTATGGACTATACGCACAAATGTTTATCTTTTTAAACATTTTATAGCGCTGCACTTTTTAATCTTATATGCCATTGAAGGTTTTGGTTCCTTTTTAGTGCATCTGCTGCTGATCTTAAGCGCTCACGGATTCCTTTTACTTATACAGTGCCGTCAATTTACACAGCGCTTTATGTATAAGTTGCATATTCCCATCAGTCCCTAACCCTCAAGGAGCGTACAATCTAAGGTCCTTAACTTACATTCATAAACATACTAGGACCAATTTAGACAGGATCCAATTAACCTACCAGCAGGTCTTTGGAGTGTGGGAGGAAACTGGAGAACCTGGCGGAAAAACCATGCAGGCATAGGGAGAACATGCAAACTCCAGGCAGGTGGTGCCGTGGTTGGGATTCGAACAGACAAAAGTACTGCCAGGCGGAAGTGCTAACCATTTAGCTCAATATAGAGCAGTACATCTGTGAATTCATGAGAATATCAATTAAATCCAGCTCCCCGACACGAGCAGCACTCATGCACCCCACAGGAGGACACTGCCACCACCATGTTTCACTGTAGGCATCATGCATTTTCTTTGTACTCACCTTTGCAACGCCATACAGTTTTGAAGCCATCAGTTCCAAAAACATCTATATTGGTCTCATTAAGCCAGAGTAGAGTCCCAGTAGTCTTTTTCAGCATGAGCTCTAGTAAATGCTAGGCTTCCTTCATGGACAGCACTTATGCATGACATTTCTCTGCAGTGTATGTCGTATTGTGTCATGGGAAACAATCAGGTCCTGTTTGATTACTTCTTTAGCCAACTGCAGTGAACTTGCATGGCGATTTCCTTTAACCCTTCTCATCAGAAGACGCTCCTGTGAAGGTGTTAACTCTCTGAACAGCCTGTACACGTCTGTTAGATGGTTGCAGTTCCATCTTTGTTAAATTTTTGTATCACTTTTGCTAAAGTATTCTGACAGATAAGTAAATCTTTGCTGATTGTGTAAAGAAATTATTTTCTCTTTCTTTCTTGGGCCTTGTGACATTTCTCTTGAATGTGGTGCCATTGCTGACAGCTGATTACAAAAGGTAGTTACTTGACAAAGAAAACCCCTTCCTATTTCATGCTGTCTGCTGAACACCTGTTTAATATTTAGACGCACCAGCAGTTTTGAGTTCTTGTTAATTAAGGAGCAAAGCTAAAATTTTAGATAACAAAATCCTAGACTTTCATTGGGGTGTATTCATTTTTACAACATGGTCTTGAATGAATGTCTTCAAAAATACTTTGTGCGCAAATTAACAAATCTTGTTTGCAGTTAGTCAATGGCACGCATTTGTGGGAGTATTTTGTAGAATAGTGTCCCATAGAAAATGTTGATTCTGAAAGGAAAGTAAAAGGCTGACAAATCTGTTGGGGTGTACTCATTTATTATGTATGTATGTATGTACAGTGGGGATCGAAAGTTTGGGCACCCCAGCTAAAAATTTGTATTAATGTGCATAAAGAAGCCAAGGAAAGATGGAAAAAAATCTCCAAAAAGGCATCAAATTACAGATTAGACATTCTTATAATATGTCAACAAAAGTTAGATTTTATTTCCATCATTTACACTTTCAAAATAACAGAAAACAAAAAAATGGCGTCTCCAAAAGTTTGGGCACCCTGCAGAATTTATAGCATGCACTGCCCCCTTTGCCAAGCTGAGACCTGCCAGTGTCATGGATTGTTCTCAATCATCGTCTGGGAAGACCAGGTGATGTCAATCTCAAAGGTTTCAAATGCCCAGACTCATCTGACCTTGCCCCAACAATCAGCACCATGGGTTCTTCTAAGCAGTTGTCTAGAACACTGAAACTGAAAATAGTTGGCGCTCACAAAGCTGGAGAAGGCTATAAGAAGAGAGCAAAGCGGTTTCAGATGTCAATATCCTCTGTTCGGAATGTAATTAAGAAGTGGCAGTCATCAGGAACAGTGGAAGTTAAAAGGAAGATCTGGAAGACCAAGAAAAATATCAGACAGAACAGCTTGCAGTATTGTGAGAAAAACAATTCAAAACCCACGTTTGACTGCACGATCCCTCCAGAAAGATCTGGCTGACACTGGAGTTGTGGTACACTATTCCACTATAAAGAGATACTTGTACAAATATAGTCTTCATGGAAGAGTCATCAGAAGAAAACCTCTTCTACGTCCTCACCACAAAAATCATCGTTTGAACTTTGCAAATGAACATATAGACAAGCCTGATGCATTTTGGAAACAAGTTCTGTGGACCGATGAGGTTAAAATTGAACTTTTTGGCCGGAATGAGCAAAGGTACGTTTGGAGAAGAAGGGGCACAGAATTGAATGAAAAGAACCTCTGTCCAACTGTTAAGCATGGGGTTGGATCAATCATGCTTTGGGGTTGTGTTGCAGCCAGTGGCACAGGGAACATCTCACGAGTAGAAGGAAAAATGGATTCAATAAAATTTCAGCAAATTTTGGATGGTAACTTGATGCCATCTGTGAAAAAGCTGAAGTTAAAGAGAGGATGGCTTCTACAAATGGATAATGATCCTAAACACACCTCAAAATCCACGGGGGATTACATCAAGAGGCGTAAACTGAAGGTTTTGCCATGGCCTTCACAATCTCCTGACCTCAACATAATTGAAAATCTATGGATAGACCTTAAAAGAGCAGTGCGTGACAGACAGCCCAGAAATCTCAAAGAACTGGAAGACTTTTGTAAGGAAGAATGGGCAAAGATACCTCAAACAAGAATTGAAAGACTCTTGGCTGGCTACAAAAAGCGTTTACAAGCTGTGATACTTGCCACAGGGGGCAGTACAAGATATTAACTCTGCAGGGTGCCCAAACTTTTGCAGACGCCATTTTTTTGTTTTCGGTTATTTTGAAAGTGTAAATGATGGAAATAAAATCTAACTTTTGTTGACATATTATAAGAATGTCTAATCTGTAATTTGATGCCTTTTGAGATTTTTCCATCTTTCCTTGGCTTCTTTATGCACATTAATAAAAATTTTTAGCTGGGGTGCCCAAACTTTCGATCCCCACTGTATGTATGTATGTATGTATGAGGGATATCTTCCAGCGACAGAGCTTCAAGTCCGTGGACCGCACACAAACCAGCAGCATGCCCAGCCATTTCTTGTTCAAAGTGGTCATAATTATATATGCAAGTGCAATTTTCTTCTTTGTTTTAATAAAGCTACACTAGGGAGGGTTCCCTTGTATCCTTCTAAATTTTATTGCTAGAGGTGCTACCCACACTTATCCGTTTCTATCCACGTCATATCGTTGAATGAGTAGGAGCATCCTGAAGGAGGTTGGAGATCAACAAGGGGACTTCCCTCACCAGAGAAGCACATTTGACTCTTACGCCATAACAGGGAGTACATGTCTGGTGAGTGTGGATGAAGGAGGGGGCACAGGTCACCAGTGTTTTTTAAGCAAGGGGTCAATTTATAGGACATAGAGCATTTTAATGAGGAATATTTAGTACGGAGGTGGAAGTATTGCACCGTTGAAGTTATATTTGGACACTGTACAAGTCATTGTTTACATATATTGTTGAGCGCTGTCATTATGCAAATTGACATGCTATACGGAGACTGTTAAGACCCAAGAATTATTTGCAGATTTTCAGCTTTATTTTCTAGTACACTTTCAATTTTAAAAAAAGGAGTATCCTTTATCCACACAGCACACAGTTGAAACATACAGGGAAAAGATTCACCCATCAAATGTTTAGCCAAACAAATGCAAATCTTGCAATTTAGAAACCACTGCCAGGCAGCATAGCCAGGTACACACCTCCAGCCTAATTATTGGAGAAAGGATCAGTAGTAAAGTGCTGTCATTATGCAACAGTACACAGTTCCATATTTTACCTGTGTCACACTGCAGACCCCCCTAATTTCCTGAAGTCATAGTGGTACTGTGCAGGACATTACAGAGAGCTGATATGAAGACAAATTCAGTGTCTAATATACACATACTAGATTAAAAGGAGGATAAGCACTTAAGACAGCTAGGGTACATTTGCTTTTCTCTTATAAAAGGCTGGAGGTGGTCCTAGACAAGGCTATTGTCCATCTAGATGTAGACTACATAGAGGCAGTAAAGATAAGGAGGTGGAGTGCTCTGTTATTTTACTCCTAATTACAACCTAATCAAAAAAGGCCATTTATAGAACATAATAGTTGAAACTAGAATGCAACTGAAGGATTTCTCACTTATCTGATGGCTCATTCAAATGTTTCACATCATATACAACTCTGACTTTTCTATAAAATGTCAAGCCCCAACCATCCAAAGGTGTGTGTGAAAGATTTTAAAGTCCAACTCCAGGACAATTTAAAATTATCCCTTGCAGTAGGGTTGCATCCACACAGCAAGGGTTAACAGCTCATTTTGCCTGTCTAAGGGAAAGGAAAAAAACTTTGAAGTTACCTGATCATATGCATCCCCAGCAGATGGTGTTCCAGTGGTAGACGGTCCCTGGGTATCAACATGTTTAACCATTTGAATACCGGGCAATTTTACACCTTCCTGCCCAGGCCATTTTCCAGGTTTCAGCGCTCTCACACTTTGGGTACAATGCTGTATGACCGCGCAATTGTCATTCAAACTAAAATTTTATCATTTTAGTCACAACTAAAGCTTTCTTTTGGTGGCATTTAATCACCGCTGGGGATTTTATTTTTTTGCTAAATTACCAAAAAAAGACCGAAAATTTTTTAAAAAAAAAAAAACACGTTTTTCTTTGTTTCGGTTATAAAAGTTTGCAAATAAATAATTGTTCTTCATAAATTTAGGCCAAGATGTATTCTACTACATGTCTTTGGTGAAAATAACCCAAATCAGGATGTATTTTTTAGTTTGTAGGAAAGTTATAGAGTTCACAAACTATGGTATAGATCTTAATATTGATCAATCCTGAAGTACTGATGGCCAATCTAATTTCTTGAGGTCCAAGAATGTCAGAACAGTACAGATATCCACCAAATTACCCCTTTTTGCAGAGTAGACAGTCCGACGTACTTCATAAGAGGCATGGCGAGTTTTTTGAAGTTGTATTTTTTTTGTCATAATTTTTTTTTTTTTTTTTTAACACATACTGTCACCAGTGCAGTACAGCATCTTCATATAACTGGCATGGCGGTGATCAGGGACACTGACTGGTGACAGTATGAAAAACAATATATATATATTTTTTTTTATTTTATTACTTTTTTTCTTTTTTATCATAATTCACTATGTCCAAAGTAGTACAATGTTACCATAGTAACATTGTACTACTTTGAGAAAGTGATTTTTTTTTTTTTTTTTTTTTTTTTTTTTTTACACAATTTGCTTATAGCAAAGAATTACTTTGCTATACGCAAGCATTTACCTGAATGACATTGATTCATTCAGGGTTTTTTTTTTGTGCTTACCTGTGATTTGGCCACAGCTAATCACATGACATGTGCATGTGATTAGCTGTGACCATTCACAGCTAGGCAGTAGTATACAATGGATGGCATGAATGAAGCCATCCATTGTATACAACTGTCATGTGACCTGCTGCGATTGGTCACAGCAGGTCACATGGTACCGGCAATGGGGCCGATACTCAGATCTGTCATCGGCCGTGTCCGTGGTACACGGCCGGTGACAGATTGCGCAGCTCTGCAAGCGCAAAAAGTGCGGGAGGATGCCATTTGGCGTTCACTCGGAAATCCAATACATTTTTCCAGCCGCTTTTTTGCCATTGGCCAGGCGTGTATTGGTTAATGCAGATCTATGGGCCCCGCTTTATCCTTGATGACACAAGGATCCTAATTCCCTATAGCCAGGACCGTCTAAGGAGAGGCAAAAAGGGGCAGCTGCCCTGGGCCCAGTCATTGTTGTGGGGACCAAAGCAGCTGCCCTATACTTAACTATCCCAGTTTACATTCCCTTCTCCCTTGAAGTCTTTGTCCTGCACAGTGTCCAGATATCTCAGTGTGAAGCGCTGGCCCTCACTTATGCTTACATGTCAGCATTCACATGTAAATAACCAGCATTCCTATGGAAACAGAGGCGGGCAGTTGCATTGATATGTAAATAGCGGCTTGCTTTCATATGGCACAGGCACAGATTCCAGGAGACCTAGAAATCCTAGGAGTTTTTGTATTAGTGGGTCCCCTCACCTTCCCAGTCCATGGTGTGCAGGCAGTGAGGAAATTATGTGCTGTAACCTTCAGCAACCAGTGAGCTGTAATGATACGCTGTAACCTCTAACAATAAATAAGTGGTAAGGATACACAGTAACCAACAGCAACCAGTGAGCAGTAACTGCTAGCAACCCGGGAACAGTAATGACATGCAGAGACTTCAAGCAACCAGTGAGCAATAGTGATGTGCAGTAATTTCTAGCAAGTAATCAGCAAGCAGAGATCATGTGCTACAACCTCCAGCAACTAATCAGGAAGACAATGTGTGCTGAAACCTCTATCAAACAGTAAGTGAGCTGTAACGATATGCTGTAACCTCCAGCAACCAATTACAATTGCTGCCTGATCTAAAACCGATTTTGAGTCTAGCTGCTATATATTGCATTTCTCAGAGCAGGTGGAGAGTGAACTTGCATGGGGTGGGGGTGGGGGGGGAATTGCCCAAGAAGATGTTTGCCCAGGGTCCAATCAATATTAAAAGATGGCCTGCCTAGAGCTTGGGGAGGAAATGCTGAAGGGGCCTGGTCTAGCTGCAGGGGCCTGCAAAGGATGGGGTAAGTAAATTGTTGAATGAGCAATTAACCCTTGCAGTGCAAGCACAGCCCTACCGCAGGGGATACATTTTTTAGTTGTCAGGAGCTGGGCTTCAAGAATCAAAAAAAGTGGAAAACCAGTTTAAATACAAAATGTTATTCCCATGTGCAATATAAATTTGGCACATTTACTCTGAAATGTATTTTCAGCAAAACGTAACAGTACCTTTTCCATGTTTTCCAAAACTTCAATGGTGGAGGGCTTTGCCTGTTAATGGTAAAATAGAAAGTCATTAAAGTACACATTTGTTCAAATGGTAAAAGGAGTGGAGGGGGAAGGTAACTGACCACAGATAATCAAAATATATGGACACACACGGTATTGAGCCTGTGTGCATCTAGTCCCTGAATTTTAGGTGCAACTGGGAGGCACAGGTGCAGCATCGGAGCCTGATGTGTGCAGTTGTCAGTTTGTTGCAGATTGGAATACACTGCAACTGGCCAGGGCTGAACATTACCCAAGTAGTACTCTCGTTTAGGGCCCTGCGCATTCCAGCCTAACAGACTTTGGCAGACTGCAGACAACGGGGTTAAACATTGCATCTGTGCCTCCTGGGCAACCAAAACTGGGATTGGACGCACAGGGGCTAAACACTCAGTGTGCATGTGGTCTTCTTGAACAATTGCCTCTACCATCTAAACTGATGGCAAACTAGCCACAGGACTTACTCTGGCAACATACACAGTGATTTTATCATGCAGCTAAAAATTCCATTTGCTGCAGAAGGTCAATTTTTTTTCCTCCCATCTGTGTCCCAATTTGGAGATTTTTAATTGAATTACTTCAAGAATTAGCAATTCCTAAATACAAATCATTTGTTATTTTCAGGAAAACACTAGCTTAGTTATGCCTAATGCAAGACATTTACCTATATTAAAACCCATGCATACAAAGCAAACCAAATCACAAACCTGGGTAATTCAAATTAAAGCGCATCTAAAACTTAAAAACAAAGATCTAATAAATTGTGGTTTCCCAATCCTTCAATGTCGTGGCTGCATTCGTTTGTTTTAGCCCCCTTTACTTTGACCTGGTAAATTAGCCACAAAGTCTGTTTTTTCAAATTACTTTAACAGACCAAGCTGTCCAGCAAAAAGGTGTAGGTAAACCCGATCCAAATAAAATAATAAAAAAAAAATTTAAAAATTAAAAAAAATTGTGAACAGCCAGGGTATTTATTGCAGAAGAGACATGAAAATCTCCAGGTGCAAATAAGAGGAAGAATATGGTACAAACATGACTGAGTACAGAATGCTGTCAAAACACAACACAAAAGGTGGGCATTCTCAAAAGACTGGTTAGAAGGCAGCGACTGTTGAAAAATACACACATCAAATCCTGTCTGGAATTTGCCAAAAAGACATATCGAGTGCAACAAACAGTGGGAAAACTGCTAGACTGTCAAGTCCAAAACTGAACTATTTTTGCTTCCCACAAAATATAATGTGCAGTGAAAAGCCAACAAGTACAATCCTCACTGTAAGCATTCAGTGAAGGTAACCACTACTAATGCATTTTAGCCACATGCTCAGTATAAAATAAACCTGTAACAAACCCTAACTGAATGACTTCCAGCTTGCTTATGCATCCACTTTCAAAGAAATGAAGGGTCTATAACTGATCATAGATGCATTTTAAAATAATAGACAGAATATCAACCAAAAATCCAGAAAAATGCATTATATAAAATGTTATAAATTGAGTTGCAGTTCAGCAAGGTAAAAAAAAAAAAAAAAAATTTGGTCCCCTACCAAAAACAATTCTGGCTCCCATAGACTGGCCATGTGCTCATGTGGTACACAGATTAGTCCTGTCATTTTAAGAAGGTGCTCCTATCGACAACTCACTATGTGTATAAAAGACACCTGAACACAGAGCCTTTCTTCCATTCAAACCTCACCACCATGGGCAAGACCAAAGAGCTGTCAACGGACATCAGTGATAAGATTAACATGCACAAGGCTGGAATAGGCTACAAGACCATCAGCAAGAAGCTTGGTGAGAAGAAGACAACTCCTGGAGCGATAATTCGCAAATGGAAGAAATACAAAATAACCATCAATTGCCCTCGGTCTGGAACTCCATGCAAGAATTCACCTCATGGGGCAAGGATGATCATGGGAAAAGTGAGATCAGCCCAGAACTACACAGGAGGAGCTTGTGAATGATCTCAAGGCAGTTGGGACCAGTCACCAAACAAACCATCGGTAACAATACGCCGCCATGGATTGAAATCCTGCAACGCCCGCAAAGTCCCCCTCTCCTCAAGAAGGCACATGTACAAGCCCATCTGAAGTTTGCCAATGAACATCGAAATGATTCAGAGAAGGATTGGGAGAAAGTGCTGTGGTCAGATAAGACCAAAATTGAGCTCTTTGGCATTAACTTGACTCGCCGTGTTTAGAGGAAGAAAAATGCTGACTATGACCACAAGAACACAATCCCTACAGTCAAGCACAGAGGTGGAAAAAATTATGCTTTGGGGCCATTTCTCTGCTAAAAAGGTACAGGCTGACTTTGCTGGATGCTGGATGAGAACCTTCTTTCCTCAGCCAGAACACTGAAGATGGGTCGTAGATGGGTCTTCCAGCATGACAATGACCTAAAACCTACTGCCAAGACAACAAAGGAGTGGCAGCTTAAGAAGAAGCACATTAAGGTCATGGAGTGGCCTAGCCAGTCTCCAGACCTTAATTCTATAGAAAAATCATGGAGGGAGCTGAAACTTGAGTTGCCAAGCGACAGCCAAGAAACCTTAAAGGATTTAGAGAAGAGCTGTAAAGAAGAGTGGACCAAAATCCCTTCTGAGATGTGTGCAACTCTGGTAACCAACTACAAGAAATGTTTCGCCTCAGTGCTTGCCAACAAGGGTTTCTCCACCAAATACCAAGTCATGTTTTCCTTGGGGATCAAATACTTATTTTACTCACTGAACTGCAACTCTGTTTATAACATTTGTACCATGTATTTTTCCTGGATTTGTGGGTAATATTCCATCCCCATCATTTACAATACACCTCAGATAAAAATTATAGACCCTTCATTTCTTTGTAAGTGGGCAAACTTACAAAATCTGCAGGGGATCAAAATTATTTTCCCCACTGCATATATGTGGAATTTAGACTTGCCAGTAAAAGGTCTCTTGGATGCAGTACAGGACACCGGATCTTTACCTTAACCATTGGTTATATGCACCTAGCTACCTCAAGGTGATAGGACACGGGGAAAAAAAAAAAAGCTGCAACAACATCCCCTATATAACTCCTCCCATCCCCAGGTAGCTTCAGTGTACAAAACAGGGCCTATTGGGCATACCAAGGCCTGAAAGTACAAGTACAACAGAAGTAACAGGGGATACACATGAGAGAATCAAGGGGTGTCATCTAACAACTCAAAAGAATCCTGGAGGGTGAAGGGAAACCAAGAAGTACATACATTACCCCCGGAGAAGCAGCCAACCTAGACTCACCCAACACACAACAGACAAATATCCCAGACATTAGATATATCTACATGGTTAAAGAAACCATAGATTTCTTAAGACCCTCTATGGGAATCAGATGCATCAATTGAGTTAATCCAGAGAACCCACACTTTATTAAACTTCTTAGGACAACCCTAGAAAGATACAAAGCTTTATATAGAGGGATCATCAAATTTACCAGAGATCTCTCCAGAAATCCAGAGATGGTACGGGTAGTGATTTCCTTTTCAAAATTATAGCCTTCTATGCATAAAAAAAAAAAAAAAGTTTGCTCAGTAAGGTCCTGGCTGCTTACACGAAGGCTAGCAAGTCCACAAGACCCAGAAGACAGTAATCTGCAAAGGCACAGAGATAGTCAGCAGAGACAAAGTGGATTGAACTGTAACATTGTTGCAATTGTGGGCAATCCCTGAACATGTGAATAAAATTAGCTTCCTCGCTCCTACAGTGCCAGTAAATGGGAAATAGACAGGTATGTCTTAATTAGTTTTCGGGGAGTAAGATTGATCCGGTGGAGAATATTAAACTGGATCAATCTCTCACTGAAACCAATTGTAAGGTAGAGTATTCCCAAGCCCGGCACCCCCACCCATCAAGCAGTTTTGTAGGCGCTCCAAGCCATCATGTACTGGACGGTTGGAATTGTACCTATTCAAATGTGACCTAGTAAGGTCATGGTCTCCTAGTAAAGTCTCCATTGTGGAGGAGGTAAGGATCAATGGAGAGGCCCGAACTGAACAAAGTATGCATGACAGTTGTAGGAACCAGAAGAAATAGGAGTTATGGAGGTGAAATTGCAACTGAAGCATGTAAAACTTCTTTATAATACCAAGTAGATGAAAGAAAGCCGGCAGCTCAATCTTCCGCAATAAAATTAGTTTATTAATCCAAGTGTGGTACAAAATACAAGCCTTATGAGTTTCAGCATTTAGCCTTCGTCGTTTGTGGAAGATTGTGCTGCCAGCTTTCTTTCACATATATGCTTGCTCGAGTGCTAGGACACTACAAGCCAGGGCACTGACCGCTCACCACCTCAGGGAATTACAACAGGAGTTGCCTATATTTAGTCTTTAAAATACTGCCTTCACAGGTATGTGCCAGAAGCTTAATCCCATGAACAGATGGGATTGAGAGGTCCGGAATAAAATTCTGGCAACATAGGGTTCAGCCATAGAGCCATAGGAGTGTTGGGGGACCAACTTTCCAAACCCCCTAAATCACCAGGGATGGAACATGAGCCAGGCCTCAACTACCGCTCTCAGAGGATGGTTAAGAGGAAAAGGGGATTTAACTCCTCTAGATATAAACAATGGAGATTCCGCAAGGTCTCACAGGATCCCAGTGAGGCTGTTTCCAGTACCGCAGAGGCATCTGAATCATCCACAGTCACCCAATGAGCATAGGAGCGAGGGTAATAGGACTACAAATCCGGGCAAGCCAAGCCCCCTAGAGTCCATGGTCGGCAGAGAATTAAGCGAAATGTGGGAGGGTGCACACCCAGAAAAATGCAGTGAGTTTCGCATTAATTTCTCAAAGATATTTTAGGGGAGTGACAGTACATATAAAAATGAAAGGCAATATTTTCATTTTAACTAAATTTTGCCAATCGGACAAGGGAAAACTATGCCACGCTTTAAGTTTCAACTTAGCATTTGTTAACAGTGGGAGCAGATTTAGCGCACAAAACTGCTTTATGTCAAAGGAAATACGGATACCAAGATCAAATAGTATCAGTCCAGAGTGGAAGCTGCAGATCAGCCAGCGTTCGTACCTCAGGGTCAATGGACAAAATCAGTGATTTGGCCCAGCTCACTCATAAGGCGGATAATGTGGGAAAGAAGGCTTAAGTCTTCTTGCAAAGATGAATTTGGGTCATTGAGTACCAAGTCATGTGCATAGATGACCATTAGATGTCTACCTTACGCCTAATAAAGTTCTGAACATCCACCTGATAAAACTTAAACATAAAAGTGAACAGAGGACTGGGTGGCAGTCTTGCAAATCTGAGAAACAGATGCCTGATGCTGAAGACCTCACCAAGCATAAAAAAAAAAAAAAAAAAAATCTAGTAGAGTGCACCTGAAGAGGGCAGGCAGGAGTAGAAAATGCCCCGGCATCAGTGGGTTAGACATTGACTCATTCTTGTTAGGAGTGAAAAAATTTGTTTAGCCCAAAAGTTTGCATACCCTGGCAGAAATTGTGAATTTTGGTATGCATATTGAAAATATGACTGATCATGCCAAAAAACTGGTCTTTATTTATGATCGGGTTGTATAAAGCCATTATCATAGTTGTTTGGCTCTTCTTTAAATCATAACAGAAAGTCACCCAAATGGCCAAAAAAGTTTACATACCCTGGAATGTTTTATCTCAGTACAGACACACAAGGTGACACAGAAGTTAAAATGGCAATTAAACTGTTAAATTTCCCACATCTGTGGCTTCCTAAATTGCAATTAGTGTGTGTATATTTAGACAATGAATTTGTTAGCCCTCATGCGGATGCACTGAGCAGGCTAGATACTGAGCCATGTGGAGCACAAAAGAACTGCCAAAAGACCAGCATAACAAGGTAATGGAACTTTATAAAGATAGGATATAAAAAGATATCCAAAGCCTTAAATAGGCCAGTCAGTACTGTTCAATCACTTAAGTGGAAAATTTGAGAATCTCTTGAATCCAAGTCAAGGTCGGGTAGACCAAGAAAGATCGCAGTCAACTGCCAGAAGAACTTTTCGGGATACAAAGAAAAATCCACAGAACCTCAGGTGAAATAAAGGCTGCTCTAGAGAAAAAAAAAAATACAATTATGTAAGAAAAGAAATATGTTTTTATTTATTACAGGTACTTTTATAGCGACAGCAATTTACACAGCGCTTTTTAATATATTGTACATTCACATCAGTCCCTAACCCTCAAGAAGCGTACAATATAAGGTCCCTAACTCACATTCATACATGCACATACTAGAGTCAATTTAGACAAGAGCCAATTAACCTACCAGTAGGTCTTTTGGAGCGTGGGAAGAAACAGGAATACCCGGAGGAAACCCACACAGGCACAGGAAGAACTCCAGTGCTGTGGTTGGCATTTAACCACTGTTTTGCCTGCTCACTCTGGTTATAGTATATTACTTGTTAAAGAAAACATGATATACTATAACTAATTCTCCAAGGGTATGCAAACTTAAGAACACAACTGTACATAGCATCTGTGGTCAGTAGGACAAAATAGTGCCCCATTTATATAACTAAAATGAATTTTGCCTCATTTGTGTCAGTGGGAGGAACGGTACCCCATATCAGTTGGAGGAAATGTGCCCCAAGGGCCAGAAAAAAAGCTGCATCCGGCCCGCAGTTTGGAAACTTGTCTATTGCACTTAGCAACAGTGGAGTGAGAAGAAGCCCCTGCAGGAACCCTTAGGATACATGTATAGAGATGCTGAGTGTCTACAAGAGGATGTAGTCTAGAGGTAGATTCAACGCATGGTACCACGTCAACACAGTGGAGCCAAATATCCTTGAGAGATTTCAGAGTAGGACAATATCCTGGTTGAGGCCATTAGGCGGAAGGCACTTTATAGAGAAGATAGGCTTTAGGCCTCAGGACAACCTTGTCGTTGTATAGCATTAGAAAGGCTGCCAACTCAAATGACCCTCCATGAAGAGGTGGGAGTATCAAGAAAGGCTACCAAATCTAGTGCAGCTACCCCTTCCTGCCGCTAGCCATGCAACCAAAAAGGGTCAGTCAGAGCCCTGTAATTTAACTTTAGGGGGAGCAAAAGCTAGGATAAAAATGCAAAAGCATGGTGAAAATAAGGAAAAAGCCCAACTCACCAGAGAATAAATCCTCAAAAAGGCCTTGAAGTTCCCAACAGGCACACAAGGGAAAACAGAAAAAGGGGACAGGGTTCCACCAGACAGGTGCACCACGACCCTGGACACGGCTGCCGCACACACTGCACACATGTAAATTGCCTTTAACAGAGCTCATTGCCAAAGAATACATCAAAGGCAAGCCCTGACTATCCTCAGCAGGTTCCAAGTAAGCCTTCCATGGCAACACAGAGCTGCAAAATAAGCCCTTTCTGGTCCTACAACACTGAAGAAACTTACAAGACAAAGAATTTTGATAAAAGAAAAAATAGGTTTTTATTCTTTCAGAGTGAAGATGTCCATTCTTCTAGGACATGAAGAGGGAGGGGGAAAAAAAAAAAAAAACCCACACACAAGACTAGGAGTTGGCAGTTCTCTCCTGGGCTGTCCTTGCAGCTTTGCCAGTGTCTAATCTCCTGAAGGCCGCAACATAACCTAACAAACCTCAATACTTTATACAGGGCATCTTAAAATTATATCTGAACTTAAAGGGGAAAAAAGAAAAAAAAAAAAAAAAATGTAATATATTGCAGTTACCAGCCTTAGCTGTTGGTGGCTGCATTATTTTGTATATGATGCTACGAGTAAGGCTTTGGCCCAAACACGTTAGCATGTTACTGCTGTGTCCTGCCATGTAACCAATAAAGAATTGTTGTAATGGACGTTACGGAGTAGCCAGCTTCCTTGTTTTAAGGGGTGTGTTGTATTTCAAAGACAGCTGGGAATAATGTTAATAGAGAACAGGATATTATCAGATGATGAGATTTCTGACAGGATAAAACTTTTTTTGCACTTATTAAAATTACATAAAATGACGGTGTCCCTCAATGAAACAAATATACTACTTTTCTTCATCCCTTGTTACATCTCAGTGCTGCTGATCTCTTGCAGCCCTCCCTGTCTACATGCAAGCAATCAAGCGGCAGTGGAGCCACTCAAATGCTCCCACCTGACAAAAACAACCTGCTTGGCACCCGGAACTACATATCCTGTGCGTCAGGCAATACAAATTGCACATCCCTGAGGTGAAATCCCAGTACTTGCATTGTTTGCATACAAAAAAAAAAAAAAAAAAAAAGCTGTTTACCGAGATGCAGTGGCTGCACGAACACAGCCACTGCTCCCAATATGACATCCATGCGGGTGCACAGCTTCAAAACACACCCAAGGTGCACACAGATGTCACATTAGCGGCTGTGACCGTGCAGCCGATGTGTCCCACTTGAGAGCTATGGGAGTGCCGATATGGGGATGCTCAGGTGTGGTGGTGAACACAGGCCTGCATGGGCCATGGATCAAATCACCACGTGTGAACAAGGCCTAAGAAACAACTCTTTTAAATCAGAGTATACAGAAACTAGACAGACAGTATAGTTTACAGCTTTGGATTTTTCCAAAAATATAAATAACAGTTTAGGCTTACCTTCCACCTGGAAAAAAGTGCACCCATTATGGAACACAGGCCAAATCCTGAGTAACCAGCAGTCCGTTTCACAGCTAAAATCAAAATGGACAAATATTGTCAGTGTAAATACAGTCAAAAATTACAGTGCTACACAATTAGCATTTAGAGAACAGGAAAATGTAGTATTAACATGACGTTGCAGAAATGCGTACATTGCTGCATTGCCCATTAAATGCACTGGTGCGGTATGAAGGACACGTACTGCAATACACACGGCAATGCTTTTGTGCACTGGAAGAAAATAAAAAAAAAACCAAACACCACACAGTGCAGGCCTTTAAATCAACACATATATCATGCGTTGTGGTAAAGTGTGTTGTAATGGGAGCATTTACTGCAACGCCATAGTGTTAACAGGCCCTATATTACCAAAAACCTTGTTTCATTGCAGAGCATTCAGTTATTTCTTTACAGCGTCAGGTTGGTGCCTTTTTGATCATATCAAACTGCTGATTAAGGGTAGATTTACACCTGTGAATGCACCATGCCTGTGATTAAATGTGAGAATCCCAGAGGGGATTCCTGTGATTAGCTGCGAGAGGCAGTTCCATTAAAAGCAAAGGGAGGCTGCTTTTTGCAACTAATCACAGCCACTCACATGTAATCCCTCATGCAGCGATTACTTGCAAGTGATTGGCTCTAGACACGGGAACAAAATGCTGTACTGTTCATTAGTAAGAAAGCCCAATCCATTTCAGGTGGTCAAATTTAGAATCTTTGACAAGGACAGCCCGATTCTCTTAAATTTACACAAGTCGGATGGGTAAACCTTATTTATCTTTTTTACCTTCCTGAAACCCAACTTAAAATGCAGTTGAAAAAAAGTGAGTGAAACAATAATTTAAAAAATGGAAACGCTACATGATTTTCATGTGTGAAAGTGACGTTTCGCATTGGAAGTGATGTTACATTCTTTTGCTTCTGCTGTGTGATAAGACACCTAGCTAACAGGTGGGAAGCCTCACTTTCATAATAATTCACTGTGTGCGCTGCTAGTAACACGGTGTTGTGTCAGATCACTGAGCTTCAAAGGAGGGCAAATTGTTGTTGCCCAGTTAGCTGGGACCTCTGACTGAAGTTGCCAATCTATTTGCCGTGTCGCGATGTACAGCATCAAAGGTTATGACAGCATATACAGTATCCGGAAAACAGTCATCTGATAAGCAAAGTAGACATGGTTAACTAACTTAGAGGGGGGGGCTAAGCGACTCAACTATGCATGATAATATAGGAATTGGGGCAGCAGGTGCCCTGGACTGATGAGTCAAAATTTTAAATATTTGGCTGTAGCAGGAGGCAGCTTGTTCACCGAAGGGCTGGAGAGCAATACAATGAGTGCCTGCAGGCAACAGTAAAGCATGATGGGAGGTTCCTTGCAAGTTTGGGGCTGCATTTCTGCAAATTGAGTTGGAGATTTGGTCAGAACCAATGTGTGCTCATTGCTGAGAAATACAGGCAGCTAATTATCCATCATGCCATACCATCAAGGAGGCATGTGACTGGCCTCAAATTTATACTGCAGCAGGACAACAACCCCAAACATATGGCCAATGCCATTAAGAATGATCTTCAGCATAAAGTAGGAGTCCTGGAAGTGAGCCCCACAGAGCCCTGATCGCAACATCAAGTCTGTATGGGATTACATGACAGAGGAAGATCTGCAGCAGCCTACATCCACAGAAGATATGTGGTTAGTTCTCAAAGATATTTGGAACAACCCACCCGTAGAGTTCCTTCAAAAACTGTGTGCAAGTGTGCCTAGAAGAATTGATGCCATTGTGAAGGCAAATAGTGATTTGGATTTCTCTTCCGTTCATTTACGTTCCATTTTGTTAATAACAATAAACTAAAACACTTCTATTTCTGAAAGTATTCTTAAAATTTATAGAATTTTTTTCACAACTACCTAAAGCTTTTGTACAGCACTGCATCACTTGAGAACTGACTAAAAACAATGCAAGAAAAAAAAAAAAAAAAAAAACACAACAAACAGCCATGTGATGTTACCTGCAAAAGAATGTGAAGAGAGGTTTGGAAAACACTACATTAAAGTTTTATCAGTTAGTTATCAATCTGTACAATAAAACTCAGAGTGTCAGAATGCCACAGCAAATACAAACCCCTTTACATCCAGGGGTAGTTGTGACCGGACCAATCACCATTACCAAGATTTAGTTATGTATATAAATATATTTTTCTTCCCCTTGCCAACTTAAGGTAATTTTACAAAGAAAACATGTGAATGAGTGTTTAGTCTATAGAGCAAACAAGTTAGCACATCAACACATCATTTGGTTAGTTTAAGGTGGATGTTAAAACAAAATACCTAAATAGGTTTAATCCACAAAATAAAATAATTTCTATTTAATCTAAAGGAGTGCCTCCTTGGGGGCATACATATATGTGGAATGCACAAAAAATAATTTTATTTTTCTTTTTTTAAATGAATTGCTGGACTAGCTTTTCACATATTAAGATAAGAAAACACAAGATAGAAAAAAACTCCTACTAGTTCTTTTAAGACTGGCCATATGTCAAAATCAGAATAGATAGCAGATCTAGTAGGCATGAGTTTCTCCTTTCATCCCTGCTGCTGCTGGCTTTGCGACTGCTCCTCAAGTTCCAGGCCACTACAGGGTAGAGTCAGGATCCAGAACTCTAAGAACACCATTGGGCTGATACCTAACCAACAGTACTCCAATGACATGTAAATCTGTTACAACAGTGACCAGAGGTAGAACACTGGTTGTTGAGAAATCCCAATCTAAGACATCTGCAACTATTGCGTGAGAACAAGGAAGAATTTATTCAAAATTTCCAAACTGAAGGAAAATCCATCTGAAACTGGGTACCAATTGTTCTTTGCTATGGAGAAAAGGGAAGGACAGGTCTTCCTTTACATACTGGTAAAGCCCAGCATAAAAAGCGACTACAGTAGGTCCCAGTGGCCCCATTTACTGATTTGAGGACAGATTCATTTTATCTCACTGCTCGCTATTCTCTAGGTAGTCTCTGCCTACCCATTATCAGTCGGAGGCTAAAGCTGGCCACAGATGGATCGAATCTCAGCCAGTTCAGTTGGAACCAGCTGATATTTGATCTATGGGCAGGCAGGTTGTACTTGAAGGCAATCCGTCAATCAACTTCAGCACAACCAACCTATCAAGATTTTTTTTCAGATGCAATTACTGCTGGCAGCTATAGCCGCTAGTAGTATTCATTGTGCTTTGCCGGTCAGGAAGGATCCCTTACAGCATAACACGATACCTCTGAAAGGAGGGATCCCACCCGCTGTTGATTGGAGGGAAAAAAAAAAAACAATTTTCTTTCTAGCAAACTGTGGCTGCAGGAAAGAAATTTTATGAATCTATGGCCTGTCTAACAGTACATTGTTTGAGAAATACAGACAGTGTTTTGCATCTACCTATATTTTATGTACTTCTCTATGAAAAGGAATAAACACATTAAAATAGAAAAAGAAGCTATGTCAGCAATTTGAACTTGTTGTAGTAAAGTTTTCCTTAAATTACTATAAATCGGCAAATTATGGTGATTACATGATTAAGAACCAGACAGACACACTGGTTTTTAATCTTCTCTCCAGGATTCAAAGTTGCAATTTGCAGCCTGGAAAGGTTAAATCTGTATTCATCATCATTGCTCTTTACAACAAACTGTGGACCCTGAAAGCCCAGAAACCACTGGCGTTCAGTTTTCAAAGACTTCATTAGCTATTCTGGTACTTTCCGTACATCACTGCTGATCCATGAGACCTCCTAAAGTCTAATAAAAGGATGAAAGGTATGTGACTGTAATCATTCTGTAACCCAGCATGTTATAATTTGTTTTGCCTGGAAATGCTTTAACAGACCTTTTCCGCTCTGTAAAAATGCTACTTCTAGCGCTCATACTACTGTTTTCCTGAGTAACAGCCCTCTCATCAAGTGTCCTCACACAGACTTATTCCAGATCAGCTCAGCAAGAGTTACTGAGAGCAATAGATTTGGTGCCTATCAGACTACATAGCCATATTACCACACAATACACAAGTGCTTTAAACAGAGAAGTGGAGATAAAACAGTCTAGTACAGAGCTTGAATGCCTTCAGATCAGCTTAATAGTCACTGGTCAAGATCTGAATAACAGATCAGATCAAATTTCCAGGACTAGTTTTTACATGAATTCTGAGGAAGGCTTTGGTCCTGCAAGTTACTTTCTTCTATCCCATAGCAGAAGGGTTTGCTGTATATAGAAGATTCCCAAACACAAAGAAAAACAGCTACTCTGATGCCGCATCAATGTGCTTCAGGTTGAACACCATGGCCATAAATACTAGTCACCAATGCCTAAGACAAGTAGAGAGTGGGGAAAGCAAACACACACACACACGGTGGATTAGCCACATATTTGTGCCATTCTTCAAGAATAGCTCAGTTCTTTGGGGGATTAAAGCTCCATTTCGCACTCCTCTGTTCATAAGTTTCAAATATTTCTGAATCCTAGGACTAAGGACAACAACTGAGGTACCTTATCCTGTTTAATAGACAACTCCATTTGACTTTAATTTTCTATAATACCCCAGTCACATCGATCCTGACTTCACTGTAAGTTGCACGATTTGAAAGTCAGGATGTCATTGCTATTTGCAAGACATCTGACAGATGTCTAATGCAAATCGCACCAAAAGTAGTGCATGCACTAATTTTTTAAATCGGTGGCGCTCTGACCAAGTCAGAACCGCACCAATATGACCGCTGTAATTGCGACAAAGAGGGTGCGACTTGTCATGCAATTGGCAAGTCGCATGGCATGCAAATCACATGCCAAGTCACACCCAGTGTGACTGGGGTCTTAAGAGAAATATCGTAAAGGACCTTCATGAGGCACTCAGTTACATCACAGGGTCATGTCCTTATATTCCTTAGTTATATGTCTAGTCAAAGCAATCAGACAAAGCATTCCACAAGATTGCCGGTTTTATCATTAGAGAAACCCACCATCATTAAGAGTTTTAAAAGCTTCCATTGCCTTTGTCCAAATGTCAACCTGTCAATGTAGGGAATGGATGGTTTTGTGCTCCTCACATGTTGTTCATTTCTTTCACTGGTCTTGGATGCCAGCCATTTTCAAATGGCAGCTTAGCTATAAATTCTAACTTTGTGAAGCTCAAACAGTTTTTGTTTAGAGTCACAGAGGTACCGATACATTAAGAGGTAACTAACCCACTTAGGTGTCCTTTTATGACACAGAGAATAGCTGCGATTCAACGGATCTCAGCTATTCTCTGGTCATTCACAGTTTATAACACTCAGGAGATCATGTCAGCCGTTCACTGGAGATCTGTGTTCTCCCTCCAGATTCTCCAGCCCAGAGCTGGAGAATCAGAGGGACCGAAAACTAAGCAGAGATAATTTACCTCTGTTTAGTAAACTGATCTTTTACTGTAATCTCGTGAGATTATAGTAAAATGAGCCGTTTTTCAGAGTTTGTACACCGTTCTCCAGCGTTTGGAGACCGTTCTCCCTTCGTTTGGAGAACTGCTTCATAAACTGCTTCATAAACTGCATTCACAGGAGAACTGTGTTCTCCGAGAATGCCGGAGAACTGAGCAGCGATCTATTACTGCTGGTTCATAAACGGACACCTTAGTGTAAAGTGTTAACCTAGAGCTACACTAATAGTCTTGCTGCAGTTGATACTTAAAAAGCTATAATAATTACATTACTACTTTTCCTGAAGTTACTGGTCTGTACCTTCTTCCACGCGAACAATTAGATAATCAAACGATGCACTTATGGATGGTATTCCAATCACTAAACTACAGCTAAGCACCTCCTATTGTCCTCATGGACAATAGTACCAATATACACTGCTAAAAACGTTTTTACAGGAACACTTTGAAAATACAAAAGATCTCAATGGGGAAAAATATGCTAGATATCTATACTGATATGGACTGGGTGGGTAATGTGTTAGGAACGTAAGGATGCCCCATCGTTTAATGGAAATTATCAACCTACAGAGGACTGAATTCAGACACCCTGAAAATCAAAGTGAAAAAAATTATGCAGCAGGCTAGTCCATTTTGCTGAAATTTAATTGCAGCAACTCAAAAACAGTACTCAGTTTGTATGGCCCCCACGTGCTTGTATGCATGCCTGACAACGTCGGGGCATGTTCCTTACGAGACAACGGATGGTGTCCTAGGGTATTTCCTTCCAGATCTGGACCAGGGCACCACTGAGCTCAGACAGTCTGAGGTGTAACCTGGCGATGTTGGATGGACGGAAACATGACATCCCAGAAGTGTTCCATTGGATTTAGGTCAAGAGAGCGTGGGGGCAATTCAATGGTATCAATTCCTTCATCTTCCAGTAACTGCCTGCATACTTGCGCCACATGAGGCCGGGCATTGTTGTGCACCAGGAGGAACCCAGGACCCACTGCACCAGCGTAGGGTCTGACAATGGGTCCAAGGATGTCATCCCGATACCGAATGGCAGTCTGGCGGCCAGGGTGTCATTGTCTAGCCTGTAGAGGTCTGTGTCCCTCCATGGATAAGCCTCCCTAGACCATCACTGACCAACCACCAAAACGGTCATGCTGACTGATGCTACAGGCAGCATAACATTCTCCACGGCTTCTCCAGACCCTTTCACGTCAGTCACATGCTCAGGGTGAACCTGCTCTCATCTGTGAAAAACACATGGCGCAAGTGGCGTACCTGCCAATTCTGGTGTTCAATGGCAAATGCCAATCAAGCTCTATGGTGCCAGACAGTGAGCACAAGGCCCACAAGAGGACGACGGGCCCTCAAGCCACCCTCATGAAGTCTGTCTCTGATTGTTTGGTAAAAGACAACATTCACACCAGTGGCCTGCTGGAGATCATTTTGTAGGGCTCTGGCAGTGCTCCTCCAGTTCCTCCTTGCACAAAGGAGCAGATACCGGTTCTGCTGATGGGTTAAGGACCTTCTACGGCCCTGTCCAGCTCTCCTAGAGTAACTGCCTATCTCCTGGAATCTCCTCCATGCTCTTGAGACTGTGCTGGGAGACAGAGCAAACCTTCTGGCAATGGCACATATTGATGTGCCATCCTGGAGGAGTTGGACTGCCTGTGCAACCTCTGTAGGGTCCAGGTATCGCCTCATGCTAGCAGTAGTGACACTGATCCTAGCCAAATGCAAAACTAGTGAAAAACCATCAGAAAAGATGGGAGTAAGGAAAAAGGTCAGTGGCCTCCACCTATAAAACCATTCCTGTTTTGGGGGTCGTCTCATTGTTGCCCATCTAGTGCACCTGTTAATTTCATTAACATCAAAGCAGCTGAAACTGATTAACAACCTATTCTGCTATTTAACTGACCAGATCAATATCCCAGGAGTTTGATGCTATACTCTGCTCCAATAAAATTAAAGGAATAATTTTTTTAATCAGTGTATTACAGTTTAAACTCGATGCTGCACTATAAAGTGCTAAGCATCAAATCAAGCCATATGCAATCATGTGCAACCAAAATATACAATAAAAGTGCTATCATAGGCAATACTGTAAAAACACCAATAAAGTGCTAAACATTTGCTGCAATATCAATGTGCATTATTATAATGTGCATTAAATAAATGTGCAATGGAACAACTCCATATAGCCTATGTAGGATGGATTATATGGAGTTGTTCCATTGCACAGTCCTTTAATGCACCGTTACAACAGGTATTAAGCACTTTATTATAGTGTATTTTTGCAGTATTGCATATGATCACACTTCTATGCTAGTTATGTGACAAGTCTGGATTTGATCATCTGATCTCTTCTGAATGGAAAGATCACAGCCCTACTGAACTCAGCCCATGGCCTTTGCTTCTCTACAGTTTGGTCCAACCTCTGGAAAGAAATGAAAAAGCCCTATGTAGGCAATGAGGTGAAGCAATGACAGGGCTTTGAACTGTCTGCCCAGGTTGACTGACCCAGTGCAGTTACATGCCTTTCCTACACCCAGGAGTACTAGGTAGTTCTCGGCACCAAGCTGAGGACAGACACTTGCACATTATGCCAGGAGCCTATCCTGACCAAGTGAACTTTGGTTTAACTTTAAGGCAAACCAACTGCTTTGCCCACTAAGGGCAAAGAACAGGTCTGCAAAAATTCTCTAAACATGAGATTGAGGATTTTGGCACACTCCTCTTGGCAGATCCTCTCCAAGTCATTAAGGTTTGGTGGCTGATGTTTGGCAACTTGAACTTTCAACTCCCTCCACAGATTTTCAATCAGATTAAGGTCTGGAGACTGGCTAGGCCACTCCCGGACCTTAATATGCTTCTTCTTGAGCCACTCCTTTGCTGCCTTGGTCGTGTGTTTTGGGTCATTGTCATGCTGAAACACCCATCCATGACCCATTTTCATTACCCTGGCTGAGGGAAGAAGGTTCTCACCTAAGATTTGACAGTACATTGCCCCGTCCGTCATCCCTTTGATGAGGTGCAGTTGTCCTGTCCCCTTCGCAGAAAAACACCCCCAAAGCAGAAGGTTTGCACCACCATGTTTGACAGTTGGGATGGTGTTCTTGGGGTCATAGGCAGCATTCCTCCTCCTCCTCCAAACACGGCGAGTTGAGTTGATGCCAAAGAGCTCCATTTTGGTCTCAATTAACCACAACACTTTCAACCAGTCCTCCTCTGCATCATTCAGATGTTCAGGGGCAAACTTCAGACGGGCCTGGACATGTGCTTTCTTGAGCAGAGGGACCTTGCGGGCACTGCAGGATTTAAATCCTTGTCGGCGTATTGCGTTACCAATTGTTTTCTTGGCAACTGTGGTCCCAGCTGCCTGGAGATCATTGACAAGATCCTCACGTGTAGTTCTGGGATGATTCCGCACTGTTCTCATGATCACTGACACTCCACGAGGTGAGATCTTGCATGGTGCATCAGACCTAGGGAGACCGACAGTTTTGGGTTTCTTCCATTTGCAAATGATTGCACCAACTGTTGTCACCTTCTCACCAAGTTTTGTAGCCCAGTCCAGCCTTGTGTAGGTCTACAATCTTGTCCCTGACATCCTTGGAAAGCTCTTTGGTCTTTGCCATGGTGGAGAGTTTGGAATCTGATTGTTTGATTGCTCCTGTGGACAGGTGTCTTTTATACAGGTAACAAAATGAGATTAGCAGCGCTCCCTTTAAGAGACTGCTTCTAATCTCAGCTTGTTACCTGTATGAAAGACACCTGGTAGCCAGAAATCCTGCTGGATAGGGGATCAAATACTTATTTCCCTCATGAACATGCAGGATAGGTGTTTACAGTAACTGGTGAGTTTGCACGCAGTGTTAAGCGTTTCAATACTGTGCAATTTTACACCTTCCTGGCCAGGCCATTTTTCAGGTTTCAGCACTCTCACACTTTGAATGACAATTGCGCGGTCATACAACACTGTACCCAAACTAAAATTTTATCATTTTCTTCACACAACTAGAGCTTTCTTTTGGTGGTATTTAATCACCGCTGGGGTTTTTATTTTTTGCTAAATTAGCAAAAAAATACCAAAAATTTTGAAAAAAAACACACATTTTTCTTTGTTTCTGTTATAAATGTTTACAAATAAATAATTGTTCTTCATAAATTTAGGCCGAGATGTATTCTGCTACATGTCTTTGGTGAAAATAACCCAAATTAGGATGTATTTTTTAGTTTGTAGGAAAGTTATAGAGTTCACAAACTATGGTATAGATCTGAATATTGATCAGTCCTGAAGTACTGACAGCCAATCTAATTTCTTGAGGTCCAAGAATGTCAGAATAGTAAAGATATCCCCAAATGACCCCTTTTTGCAGAGTAGACAGTCCGACGTACTTCATAAGAGGCATGGCGAGTTTTTTGAAGTTGTATTTTTTTGTCATAATTTTTCGGAAAATGAATAAATTAAAAAAATTATTTTCACTATTTTTTTTTACATACTGTCACCAGTGCAGTACAGCGTCATAACTGGCATGGCGGTGAACAGGGACACTGACTGGTGACAGTATGAAAAAAATATATATTTTTTTATTATATTTAATTTTTTATTACATTAAGATTTTTTTCATATTTTACTATGACCAAAGTAGTACAATGTTACCATAGTAACATTGTACTACTTCGGGGAAGTGATCAGTATTTTTTTTTTTTTTTTTTTTTTGTGTGCTTAGCTGTGATTTGGTCACAGCTAATCACATGACATGTGCATGTGATTAGCTGTGACCATTCACAGCTAGGCACTAGTATACAATGGATGGCATCATGAATGAAGCCATCCATTGTATACAACTGTCATGTGACCTGCTGTGATTGGTCACAGCAGGTCTGCTGTGATTGGTCACAGCAGGTCACATGGTACCAGCAACGGGAGCCGGTACTCGGATCTGTCATCGGCCGTGTCCGAGGTGCACGGCCGGTGACAGATCGCACTGCTGCGCCGCTCTGCATTAGCGCAAACTGCGCATGTGCGGGAGCACGCCAAATGGCATGCACCCGGAGTGCAGAGACACTTTTGAAGCCGCCAAACGGCCATTGGCCGGGCGGCTAATGGTTAATTTTGACACCAAATGCTATTTTACTGTAGTCCTATGTTAGTCATCTGAATTGTTTTAGCCGTAGACTAAAATCTCCAGTACATTTTAGCTGACGGAAATCTAATGGGATTAGTTAAAGTGCAATGCATTATTTAAGCATTTTTCTAGAATTTCCACACTCATACTCCTGATCCTGGAGTAAAAAGCCTTTTTTTTCTCCTTTCAGCAGCTTAGTAGATACCCCCTACTTAGTCTTATGAGGTTGTGCAGTGTCAATTTTGGCAAACTCCTGCTTGCAGGTCAGTTAAAAAAAAAAAAAAAAAAAAAAAAAAAACACACCTCTTCCCATTGAAATAAATGAAAAGCACCTCAAAAGCACCTCTGAGAAGCATTTTTGGTGCAGATTTCAAGTCACGTGGCCTTTAAAAATGCTCAGAAAGCGCAGTAAAAAGTGTGATAGTAGCCAAAGTCGTATTTTAGTCATTTGAATAGTTTTTATTTTTAGGCAACTAAAATTAAAGTGGTTCTAAAGGGTCAAAGTTTTTACTTTGTGTATTGTAGCAGCCCCACCTAACACTTACCCGAGTCCCATCCTGATTCAGCAATGTCCACAACAGCTTCGGTGCTACGGGGACCCTCACTCCTGATTGGCTGTGATTGACTACCTGAGCCAGTGTGCCAATCAGAAGAGGGAAGAGGCAGGGGCTCTGTGTGAATAGACACAGAGCCGTGAACTCGGGAGCATGCCTGCTCGAGTGCCCCTATAGCAACCCTGTTTGCATGCCAAAGTCAAACTCAGTTTAATTTGCTAGTGCATGTCACTTTCATCAGTTCCTGGGTTTCAGATTTACAATTCTGCAGTGTGGCTAAATACAGGCAGCTCTCACATCAGAGTGTGCTCTTTTGAATCACAAACCCACATTTTACTCTGACTGGGTTACTATGCAGGGTACAAAGTAGGGAGAGCGTTTTGTATTTTTCCCCCTACAAAGAGGCATGATCACAAAATGTCAAATTATATTAGCAGAACCATATACTGAACAGAAAAACTGCAGAATCAGCACCAAAACTAAGCTGTAATCTGCATGGACTTCAATGTGGCACAGCACCAGACTTCACTACGTATTTGTGGGTATGCCACTCTGCACAACAAATTCTCATTACAAGAATTTCGTCATTAGCTCTGAAAACACATAATGGATCCTTAAAGTGTATTTGCACTTTTGCAGTCAAATTTGAGAGAACTCCACTGTTATATGTTCCTATTCACACAGCATGCTTAAAAATAATCTTTTTAAAAATATATTTCTTACCTTTCAAGTTGTTTCTTGGAAGGTGTATGGACAGACCGTAAACTGATGAGATCTATGAGCACAGTACAAACAGGGCGAATTATGGTAAACATTAACTCCCCAGCCCCTTCCTTAAGGCTAGGTTCACACCTATGCAGACTGCATTTGAGCAGTTTCTGCAGAGTTTTAAGTATTGCGTTTTTGCACCTACGTTTGACGATTTTATTTTTCTTTAAATTTTTTCTTGTTGCTAGGCAGCTTTAAATGCAGCAAAAAAACACACTACATGCTTTTCTGCAGCGTTTACACTAAAGTCTAGAACCAAAAACACAACTTTATGCATTCAAATAAAAAAGTCCCTGACCCTTTCTAAAAAAAACTCATCAGGTGAAAACGCAGAGATGTGAACATGTCCCGTTTCTGCACAGCAGTTTCTGCAGCTTTTTGCAGAAACGCAGTACAGTCCCATTTAACATGATTTCCTATGGGACTTGTTCACATCTCTGCGTTTTCACTGGGTGCGTTTTTTGGAAAGGGTCAGGAACTTTTTTTGAAGGCAAAAAGTTGTGGTTTTGGTTCTAGACTTCAATGGAAACACTGCAGAAAAGCAAGTAGTGTGTTTTTGTGGGGGGGGGGGTTTAATGCGTTTTTGCCACGTTTTGCATTTTAAATCTGATGACTTTTTTTCTTCTTTTCATTTTTTTCTTGCTGCTAGGCAAACAGGTGCAAAAAACACAAAACAAAACTCAGTCCAGAAACTGCTCAAACGCAGTTTGCATAGGTGTGAACCTAGAGTAATGTAGTTGTAAAGCCTGAAGGTTTTTACCTTCAAGCATTCTATTCTCAGCTGCCCCAATACCTACAGGTATGTTGAATTTGTATAGCCCGATACCCGGGACATGTAGTTACGGGCAGGTAGTTTTTTTTTTTCCCCCAAAACTTCAGCCCTGCTACAGGCAAGCAGCAGGGCTCACCTGTCACGTGAAAGCATTTGGTGGGCTACGTTGCCACCCAATTGCTTTCACACAGCCAACTAAGATGCCGGCCTCCGCTCCCTCCCGTGCGAACCTCCCTCTGCCCGCTATGGCTCCCGGGCTCCACTTGCCCATCTGTGGGCCCGGGACTGGTTCAGCGTGCGCCGACAACTAGAGGGGTGGGAGGAGAGCAGACACGTTCACTTCCTTTCCTGTCCTGACTCGTAAGTGACGTTATGACATCACTTCTGGGTCCTCATTCAGATTTCCCAGCCATTGAGGCCAGAAAGAATGTAATACAGTACGATGTACACTGCATTACATTAAGAGGAGATATATTGGGGTTTTTCTTTTTTAGAGACCCTGGATGTCTGAGAACCTGTCACCAAAAATCATCACATAGGAGACAAAGTAAAAACACATCACATCCCCTCAAACAGAAAAAAAAAATTGAGCTCCCTCCATACATACAAATGTAAAAGTACATGCTGGGGTACATACGCATGAAAACGTTGATTGCAATACACGTTGCATACCGCCACACACGCCAGAATGAGAGCAATAATTCAAGCACAAGACCTCCTCTGTAACACTATACTGATGACCTTTAAGGGCTTTAAAAGCGTCACCTATAGCAGATATAGGGTACTGAAGTTTGTTGCCATTTCACGAAAGCACGTAAATTTAAGGTTCAACATGTTGGATATTTACTCGATGCAACCTGATATTTTAGATTTTACAATAAAGGGTAATTTATTGCTTTTTTGTGCCCTAAAATTAATTAATTTTTTTACTGAAATGTTGCACTAATGTTGTGCGACATGAAAAATTGGAACTACCACTATTTTATTCTGTAGGGTCTCTGCTTTCAGAAAATACATAATGTTTAGCGGTTTTATGTAATCTTCAGGCCTAAAATGATGTTTTAAACGTGTGCAAAAAACACAAAAACTGCTCTGGAAGCGAAAGGGCCCAACACGCCCCTTTTCTGGAGGAGCAACCAATTGGTGCTCATTACACTGCAAGGTCTCTCTCCTCCCTGCTAGTACCCAGGTGCGGTGCTGTAGACAGGCAGGGAGGTGAGGAGGAGATATATAGCACAATGTTAAAAAAATTTTATGTTTAAGTCATCAAAGCCCCAGACATGCCTAAAAGCACCTCAGATTTAAACAGTTTTGGTTTGTTGTTTTTTTTTTTTTATATAGATCTGGAAAAGTAGATTATGTGGGACAAGATTTAATCCCTAGACAAAGTTTTTTTTCATAAATTTCCACATCCGAGTCTGACTTTCCTGAGCACAATCACAATCCAGTGATGTGCTTAAGAGTGGCTGCTGTCCCAGCTTCTCTGCCTCCTCATTGGTTCACAGACAGCAGCAGGAGCCATCAATCACAGCCAGTGAGGCGGAAGCGAGGGTGGGGCTCAGGAGTAAGCACACAAAAGTGCACACATAGCAAGCACCTAGCTATTGGAGCAAGTGGGGGTTGTAGGAGCCAGAAGAGGGTCAGGGCTGCTCTGTGCAATGCCAGGCAGGTAAATATAAAATTTTTGTTATTAATTAAAAAAAAGAAAAAAAAAAATAAGTCTTTAGAAATCACTAACAATTTATAGCAGGGGAAAACTTCATTGTGAATTTTTAAGAAAACAGAAAGTAATTAAGCAGCAATTTTTAAATATTTTAAGATATGCTAAGTGAATGGAAACACAAATTAGGAGTTATCCCAATCTGGCTGCGAAAGTTGAAACACACTAATAAAAAATAAATAAATAAAAAGTGAAAAAAAAAAATTTTTCCCCATACTGTCACCAGTCAGTGTCCCTGATCACCGCCATGCCAGTTATATGATAACGCTGTACTGCACAGCCATCCAGAGCAGTGTGCCCAAGCTGACAGGGAGGAGAACTGTTGGTAAACAAAACAGTCTTCCTCCCAGTCGGTGACTGTCGGAAATAACCAGGCACCTGCGAGTAATTACTGGCCAAAACCCAGTGATTGACTGCCGCGACAGCGAATGGCGGCACGGGTAGGGTGCGCACCCCCTACCCGGAACTGCAAAATCATGTATATACATGTGATTTTGCACACTCATGCCACCCTGTAGCAGTATTTCTACTATAGGGCAGTTGGGAAGCGGTTAAAGAAACTGTGTCCTGGCATCTGGGTGCACACGTGTACAGAAAAACCGCAATGTCATTCCAGTTTCTGTGTAATTTCAGTACATGTGCAATTTTTCCATCTCTCTCTCTCCAACTGCCTCCCATTGACTTCAATGCAAAAGCTCATATCAATCCTATGTAAACATTTATCTCGGCATGCCACTATCACTTGCGAGTCTGGAAGGCACCACTACAAACACGTACAGGACCCTTTTTGTAAGGGCACTCATAATGCAAAGCGTGTGGATCACATCTGTGTGAACCACCTTAATAGGAATACATTATCTAGCCTGCCATGCAAATCTAAGTTTGAAAACATATCCAGGTTAGCATGTGTGTGAATCAGGGCAGCTCCATTCACACCTGGGTGTTTTGAGATCACAGCAGAATCTCTGCTTATGCAAAACAAAAAGGTTCAGGTGTAATTATTTTCAATGGTACCTAAAACACGGTGCAGTCTTGATGTGACTTTCGCACGGCAAATCACATCACGGGAAGCTTGTCCCCAAAAGCTGCCTTGCCCCAGGCGCTGACAACCCATGCTAGGCTAATAATTAAAAAATTGGCTTCTAACTTTTTAGCTCGCTCCTACACTATATTGCCAAAAGTATTGGGACATCCCTCCAAATCATTGGATGCAGGTGTTTCAATCACTTCCATGGCCACAGGTGTATAAAATCAAGCACCTAGACATGCAGACTGCTTCTACAAACATTTGTGAAAGAATGGGTCGCTCTCAGGAGCTCAGTGATTTGAAGAGTGGTACCGTGATAGGTTATCCATCCATGAAATGTCCTTGCTACTAAATATTCAACTATCAACTTTTTGTGGCTGAGTTGCTGTTGTTCCTATTTGCTTCCACTTTGTTATAATACCACTAAGTGGTAGGCCACGTAAAAATAACAGAGCAGGGTCAGCGCATATTGAAGCGCACAGTGCGCAGAAGTCACCAACTGTCCGAAAGTCAATAGCGGAGTCAAGTGGCCTTCAGATTAGCACAACAGTGCGTAGAGAGCTTCATGGAATCGGTTTCCATGGCCGAGCAGCTGCATCCAAGCCTTATATCACCAAGTGCAATGCAAAGCGGCGGATGCAGTGGTGTAAAGCATGCCGCCACTGGACTCTAGAGCAGTGGAGACATGTTCTCTGGAGTGACAAATCTTGCTTCTCTGCCTGGCAATCTGATGGACATGTCAGGGTTTGGCAGTTGGCAGGAGAACAATACTTGTCTGACTGCATTGTGCCAAGTGTAAAGTTTGGCGGAGGGGGATTATAGTGTGGGGTTGTTTTTCAGGGGTTGGTCTTGGTCCCTTAGTTCCAGTGAAGGGAACTCTTAAGGCAGCAGCATACCAATACCGAGATATAAACCCAACATAGCCACCCTGATAACAGAAGGATCGATTGATGAAGTGAATTTTCTAGGTGCACTATCAGCATTACAAGTAAAAAGGTAAACAGATGTATTGATTGAATGAATTGAGCCTCATGCACACTTGAGCTCAAAAATGCTGCTTTTACAGGCATTTGAGCGGTCTCTTATTTTGGTCTTAAAAACGGCCCAAAAGATAACGTGTGTCCATGCACACAAGGGTCGAGTTAGGAAAAAAAAAAAAAAAAAAGTCGCTTGTGCATCCACTAGAGTACCTTTTAACCACTTGCCTACCAGGCACTTATACCCCCTTCCTTACCAGGCCAATTTTCAGCTTTCAGCGCTGCCGCACTTTGATTGACAATTGCGCGGTCATGCAACATTGTACCCATATGAAATTTTGATCATTTTTTTCTCACAAATAGAGCTTTCTTTTGGTGGTATTTAATTGCCACTGGGCGCTTTACTTTTTGCGCTATAAAAAAAAAAATGTGCAAAAATTTGAAAAAAAAAATTTTTTTCTTTGTTTCTATTATAAAATTTTTCAAACAGGTATTTTTTCTCCTTCACTGATGGGCACTGATGAGGCAACACTGATGAGGCGGCACTGATGAGGCAACACTGATGAGGCAACACTGATGAGGCAACACTGATGAGGCAACACTGATGAGGCAACACTGATGAGGCAACACTGATGAGGCAACACTGATGAGGCAACACTGATGAGGCAACACTGATGAGGCAACACTGATGAGGCAACACTGATGAGGCAACACTGATGAGGCAACACTGATGAGGCAACACTGATGAGGCAACACTGATGAGGCAACACTGATGAGGCAACACTGATGAGGCAACACTGATGAGGCAACACTGATGAGGCAACACTGATGAGGCAACACTGATGAGGCAACACTGATGAGGCAACACTGATGAGGCGGCACTGATGAGGCGGCACTGATTATGGGTACTGATAGGCGGCACTGATAGGCGGCACTGATAGGCGGCACTGATTATGGGTACTGATAGACGGCACTGACTGGCATCACTGCTGGGCACTGACTGGCGGCACTGACTGGCGGCACTGACTGGCGGCACTGACTGGCGGCACTGACTGGCGGCACTGACTGGCGGCACTGACTGGCGGCACTGACTGGTGGCACAGGTGGGTGGGCACAGGTGGGTGGCACTTCTGGGCACAGGTGTGACACACTGCAGAGTGGCACAGGTGGGTGATCTGCTGGGCACAGGTGGGCGGAGCTAGTGGGCGCACTGCTGGGCACAGGTGGGCGGAACTTGCGGGTGGCACTGCTGGGCACCGATCATCAGGGCACTGATCATCAGTGTCCTGATGATCGGTGCCGATCCCCGCTGTGACAACTGCCGGTTCTCGGCAGTACTTTCCTCACGATCTGACAGTGTGAGGAAAGTGCAGCCGAGAACCGACACTTGCATTTCCCTGTGATCAGCGTGTCATTGGACACCGCTGATCACGTGGTAAAAGGCCTCTGGGATCGGCCTTTTACCACATCACGTGATCAGCTGTGTCCGTAGGGCACAGCGATCACGGAGATTGCTGGGTGCGCGCCCCCTGGGGCGCGCAGGAGAGCGCGTTCTGGGGGGACGTCATATGACGTCCACCCAGAACTGGCCGGCCGCAGTGAAGCCGTCATTCGGCTATCTGCGGTCAGCAACTAGTTAAACAAAAAAAAGCTCAAAAAGCACCTAAACAGGCATACACACTAGGCATGTCCCCAAGTTAATGCATTCTAATGACCAAAATTAAGCCAATACAATGTATTGACGCTAGACACAGGAATACACAAACATGTGAACGAGCATGCAAAAATGCAGCTTTTTACTATGCTGCTAAACTCCTGCAGAAAAACAAAAAAAAGCATCAATAGAAGGCAGTGTGCATAAAGCCTTAGTGACATTTTAAGCTCCCAACATAATCTGAATGTATACTCACTTTAGTCATTTTAGTACAAGGCACATTCTTAGCATTTCATTTCTATTTATAGATCGCAAAACTCATTCCTCCACCGATATCTGATCTACTCATAAGGTAAAGGAGGTCATTCATAAAGCAATGCCAGGCTCAGTTCTCTTTAGGAACAGCTTCTAAATACAGCTAAGAAATTACAAAAGGCAACAACGTTACACTGGTTACAAGGCTAGACTGTTCGTTTTCTTTCCTTCTTATCTGACAGCGTACATTTTTCTTTCCTTCTTGTTATCTGAAAGCATCAACACTGTCAGGATGCAGATTACACTAAACAGAACACATCCTTGCAACTGAACTTCTACCTAGTCCATTTAAAAAAAATTATCAAAACATAACAAAATCCAACCTGTTCTGATGTTTTGCATGGGAAAAATAGAAAGCCATATGAAGACCACATACATGCCATTTCTGTTTTTCAATATCCAATTAGAACCATAATTAAATGCAGGCAATCCATAGAAGTGCATAGCAAACGGTAGCCAGAGACTGATGTAAGCAGCTGGTCTTTCAGGATTGTGAAGATCTCATACTTACTGTCAATGTCAAAGTCCTATTCAAGACACAGATCAATCCAAAATAGAATCCAAAAGATCACCAACAAACGGTCATCTCCCTCACTCTTCTTGTGGTATTAACTTGATGGATGTGCCTCAACAGAAGGCAGCTTGCTAATCGGTCAGAAACAGGGCTAGAACATTGACATGATACAGGAAGCCAAACTGTCAGACTTCAAAATTCACTCCAGACCCATCAATCCAGGATGCACATCTTTCTTGATTACCTAAAGCCAATATCCAGGCACAAAAACTCTCCTAAACATATCCCTTAACCACAAATAATATAAATTCACTGTGTGTGCCAAATACCTTTGCAAATGCAGGTATTACCTTGTAAAAATAGCAGCCAGTGCAGAGAGCAACACTGGGGGAGGGACCCAAAAGCTCCACCCACTACAGGCTGCCAGCAGAAAGTTACAGGAAGGGGGCAGATATAGGGGAAGTTACTCGGCACAAGGAGAAACAGCAGCAGTGACTGGTCTTTATTACAGCATGCTCCTGCACAGAGGCAGCTTCCTTACATTGAATCACTGCACAGGTCTGGAAGAAATAAAAGAATACAAACACCTCATGTATTTAGACAATATTGACTCATAGTAGAATTTAGCTTTAACCACTTGCCCTCCAGAAGATTTACCCCCCCCCCCTCCCCTTCCTGACCAGGCCAATTTTTGCAATACAGCGCTGCGTTACTTTGACAATTGCACGGTCATGCAACGCTGACCCAAATGAAATTTACATCATTTTCTCCCCCACAAATTGAGCTTTCGGTGGTATTTGATCGCTTGCGTGTTTTATTTTTTGCGCTATTAACCACTTCCAGTCGGGACACTTTTACTCCCTTCCTGTCCAGGCCAATTTTCAGCTTTCAGCGCTATCACACTTTAAATGACAATTGCGCAATCATGCAATACTGTACCCATATGAGTTTTTTAGCATTTTTTTTGAGACTGATAAAACTTCATTTTGGTTGTATTTATTCACCACTGGGATTTTTATTTTTTTGCTATATAAATGAAAGTCCAAAAAGTTTGAAAAAAAAAATGTTTTTCTTATAAAATTTTGCAAATAAATATTTCATCATAAATCTTGGCCAAAATTTATTCAGTTATCTTTAGTAGTAAAAAAAAAAAAAATTAAAAAAAAAATATATAACCCAAATTAGCTTATAACCAAAAATAATTTTTTTTTTAAAAAAAAGTTACTTTTAATATTTATGTTTTTTTTTTTTTAAACTTACATACTGTCACCCTAGCAGTACAGTGTCACCACACTACTTGTGGGGGTTGATGAAGATTTTTTTTTTTTTTTTTTGTTTTTTACACTGGTAAAGGCTGTAAAAACAATCATTTCTCCTTCTCTCTGGCTGCACTCTTGCAGCCATTGAGAAATACTGTGAGCTGTGATTGGTCACAGCTTGTCACCTGGCACAAGGCTGTTGTGAATAGCCCTGTACCATGTGATCTCTGTGACCATTCACAGATTTCACACATAGTAAGCAATGATGTCAGAAGTGACATCTTGCTTACTACTCTGCATGTGATCACTGATTGGCCAATCAGTGATCACATGATCGAGACCTCGCACAGAGGTCCCGTATGACGACCGGTGTTCCACTGTGTCCGGATCGCAGTGCTGTGCGTTCCCAGGGAGCACACACAAGCAGGGGGCGGGGAGGCCGTTTATAAACGGCCACCCAACCCTGCACTGTCACCGTCCAGCCGTTTATATACATGGGCCGGACGGGAAGTGGTTAAAAAAAGTCAAAATTTTGTCATAAATTTAGGCCAAAATGTATTCTGCTACGTCTTTGCTAAAAAAAAAAAAAAAAAACCAATACGTGTAATTTAATTGGTTTACGTGAAAGTTATAGCGTTTACAAATGGCAGTATATGCGGGGGTTTTTTTTTATAATTTTTACTAGTAATGGGGCGATCAGCGACTTATAGCGGGACTGCGGCAGGCATGCTGACACTGGGGGGAACTGACTTGGTGTCACTGACATCCCCTGTGACACCAATACAGTGATCAGTGCTAATAAAAAGCACTGACACTGCACTAATGGCACTGGGCAGGAAGGGGTTAACATGTGGGGAAATCAAAGGGTTAACTGTGTGCTGGGGGTGTTTTACTGTGGGGCTGTGTCTGTTTCTTCACTGTAAGCACACGGCCATTCAAAGCAGTGTGCACGAGCTGACAGGGAGAACTATTTTGTCTACTAACAGTTCTCCCCTGCCTGCCCACCCCGGCAAAGATCCTCGGCAATCACTGGGGACCAGTGAGTAATCTCCAGCCGGGACAGGGTGATTAATAGCTATTGCCACGAATGGCGGAGCGCGTAGGGCACGCGCCCCCTACCCAGAAATGTAAAATCACACATATATACATATATACACACACACGCACACACACACACACACACACACACACACACACACACACACACACACACACACACACACATACATATACACACACACATACACACACGTGATTTTGCGCACCCGTGCCGCCCTGTAGCAGTATATCTGCTACAGGGCAGACAGGAAGTGGTTAAGGTTACATTCACATGGGTGATATGGTGATGGCCATGAATGGGGTATGTGAGGCAGTTTTTCTTCATTTTGAAGAAGGATTATGGAAAATTGACAATAGTTACATTGGTCAGGGATGTGCAGTTTATACCACCCAACAGCCAGGACATGTAGTTCCGGACAGAATTTATTTATTTTTTAATACTTAGCCCTGCGGGTAAGCAGCAGGGTCTAGTTGGCAGCACAACCATCTGAATGCTGCAACCTGATTGCTTCGATGCGCTGCAATTGCCAGACTCCCAACCAGTGCGATCTGCATTGCATTACATTCAATGGAGCACAGGGGAGACATGCAGGGTCTTTTAGACCTTAGATGTTGCAAAGAGAACCTGTTACTAAAAATCATCACGTAGGGGACTTTGTCATTTTTTACAACGAAAAAAAAATTTTTTTTGAAACATAGGAGGACAAAGTTACACCCAAGCACATCCCCCCACCCTCTCCAGAAAAAAAATTGAGGTCTCCCCCACAAACATAAACGCTCACATCAGTGAGTCTCTGTAAAACTGTTAATCGTGATACACGTGGTACATATCAATGCACACACCGGATCAAGAGCAATAATTCTTGCACCAATATCTCCTCCATAACACTAAACTCATGACCTATCAAAGATATAGGATACTACAGTTTGTTGCCATTTCCTAAAGTTTGACATGTTGGGTATCCATTTACTCAGTGCAACCTCATCTTTTATATTTTAGCAAAACAATGCGTAATTTGCCTTTTTGTGCCCTAAAATTACCTCAAGTGTGTTTTTTACTGAAATGTTGCATTTCCTAGACCTTTGCAGTAATATCGTGTGGCATAAAAAATTGGAACTATTGCCATTTTATTCTCTATGGTGTCTGCCTTCAGAAAATATACGTTTTCTGGGTTTATGTAATCTTCAGGCCTAATGCAATTTTTTTTTGTACACATGTGCAAAAAACGCAAAAAAGGGCCCTTGCAGCGAAAGGGATAAAAAAATAAGTTCACCTTTGGGAACATGCAACACGCTCCTGCTGCAGCTCGGCTATCCGAGCCCTCAGTGTGATAGCAGTATGGGGAGAGGTTCCCTGTACCAGCTGTCACTTTAGGAGCTTTCCAGGCTAACAAAAAAATTTAAAAAAATAAATAAAATTAAGTGCACTTTTTTTCACCTGCAAAAAAATGTGCATTTATTATTTCTTATTTTTCTCATTGGGGCCAGCACCTAATTTACTCGCTCAGCAGATGCGCTTCTGCTGAGTGTTAAGAGAACCCAACACTCCCCTTTCCTACCGAACACCCAATAGGTGCTTGTCACACTGCAAGGTTTCTCCCCTCCCTGCTAGTCCCTGGGTGCGGTGCTGAAGACAGGCAGAGAGGCAAGTAGGAGATAAACATCGCAATGTTAAAAATATTAAAAGTCAACATAAAGCCCTTTTCATTTTCTGAAGCCCCAGAAATTCCTAAAAAGTACCTCAGATTTAAATACAGCTGTTTTTTTTAATCTAACAGGACAAGTAGATTGTGACCCAGATTTAGTCCCTTGGACAAGTAGTTTTTTTTTTTTTTTTTTTCCCCCCACACCCGTTGGTCAAGCTTACAGGACCACACCACTGCCACACAGAGAACGTGACTTCACCACTTTGCCTCATTACCTCCTTCAATCAGAGAATGCCTTGCATGAGAAAATGAAAATGCATTCTCTAAAGGGCGCTTGCACCAAACGAGCAACCTCCCGTGTTCAGTAAGCAGCAGGGCAGTATCTCTGCACGAGACCTGGAAGCTAGAGCAAATCAATGAAGCAGCGGTGCCCACCACAGTGATCCTACAGGTATGGCATAAACACGCTTAAAATGGTCCAAGTTGAAACACTAACTTTGGAAAAATTGCCATACCTAAGGCCCTATGCACATTGAGCATTTAACCCTGTCGCATGTGGCTCTGATGTTTAGCTACGGGTGGAAGGCATAGGTGCACCATCCAGCCCCTCTGCCAGTAGTCTGAGAAACAAAGAGACTGACAGCTGCTCTGACAGGACAGTGCACCTTACAATACTTCCATTTGGGGCAGTAAGCACCTAATTACGAATGCTTGGAAAACACAAAACTTCTTGAGTTTCAAGCATTTGATCCTGGACACATACTGCCCTAAAGGACCACTAGGTGCACTGTCCAGCCTCAGCAGCCTCTAAGTGTTTGGCAGACTGCTGGATATAGGGTGGAACAGTGGCACCTAGAGATACTTCACTTAGGACAGTATGCCCCCAAGGAAAAATGCCTAGAATGTAAGATGTTTGTGTTCTGGGCATTCATCCTTGGGTGCATACTGTCCCAAAAATAGAAGTATTGCTTGTGCACGGTCCAGTCATAGTTGCTAGCAGCCTCTCATGTGACAGGCTAACAGCAGTGGGACTGGATATAAGCCTGTGCTCTTCTCCAGCAAATAAGCATCTAGTCCACCTGGGGCTCAAACTTTAGATTTAAAGCGTTTTTTTTTTTTACCTTAATACATTCTATGCGTTAAGGCAAGAAAACCTTCTGGGTGCAGCTCCCCAGTCCCCCCTATACTTAAGTGAGCCACATCTCGATCAAGCTATGTGCATGAAAGCAGTAGCCATTGGCCCAATGACCCAATGGTAAGACAGCGTGGGCAGGGCCAAGCCAGGCTCTGTGTGTTGACAGTGTCCTTTCACAGGAGTACAGCTCAGGAGTGAGATAGCTTGAATGCCCCCACAGCAAGGGTCTTGCTACTGGGGGCACTCAGCATGGGGGGGGGGGGGAAAGAGGACCAAATAAAAAAGCTCAATGGGGCTGCTCTGTGCAAAACCATTGCATAGAGCAGATAAGTATAACTTGTTTGTTTAAAAATAAAATTACAACCTTTTAGAATCCCTTTAACTACTTGCCCTTCAGAAGATTGACCCCCTTCCTGACCAGGCCATTTTTTGTGATACGGCGCTGCGTTACTTTACCTGACAATTGCCTGGAACATGCAATAATGTACATAAATGTTATTTTTTCCCACAAATAGAGCTCTCCTTCAGTAGTATTTTATCACCTCTGCAGGTTTTATTTTTTGCACTATTAACAAAAATACTGACAAGTTTCAAAAACTACTATGACATTTTGCTATAAAACATATCCAATGTAAAAAAAAAAAAAATTTAAAATAAAATTTCTTCATAAATTTAAACCAAAATGTATTCTGTATTTTTTTTTGGCGGCGATCAGCCACTGATAGCAGGACTGTGGGAATGTGGCAGAGATTCTGAACCTGGGTGGGAACTGACTAACTGCCACTAACACTAATACAGTGATCAGTGCTAATAAAAAGCACTGACACTGTACTAATGACACTGGGCAGAAAGGGGTTAACATCTGGGGTGATCAAAGGGTTAACAGTGTGCCGTTTGTGTTTTACTGTGAAAAGTGTGTGCTGTTTTACTAGGGAGACCTGCGGCTTTCTCTCTGCTGTGCAGAGATAGAAAGCAGAGCGTCCATGCTGACAGGAAAGAGACCTATGTTTACACACAGATCTCTCCCCTCTCAGCTTCACTGATGATAAATCGAGTTTCGGCCGGGAATAGGTGGCCAGGACCCAGTGACTGACATCCACAGGAGCCAAGTGTAGCGCGGCTAGGGTGGCATGCGCGCCCCCTACCCGGAAATGCAAAAACACATATATTTACATGATTTTGCACAGTCCAGCTGCCCTGTAGCAGTACATCTGCTACGCGGTGTCATCAAACAGTGCATACAATCCACCACCCACTCCGACGGTAATATCCTTGATCTTGTCTTCTCCAACCGCTGCGCTCCCCACAACCTCACTAACACCCCCTTCCCTCTCTCTGACCACAACCTGATCACCTTCTCTATCTCCTCATCCTCCAACGCCTACCCCTCCAAATGTCACACTACTACCAGCCGTAACCTCCGCAACCTTAACCCTGCCTCCCTCCACTCCGCAGTTGATCAACTCCATGACCGCATCCTCCCCCTGTCCTGCCCCGACTTGGCTATGACCGCCTACAACAATGCGCTGTCAACAGCCCTTGACTCACTAGCGCCTTTAACCACACGCAACATCAGACCCCGACCGCTCCAGCCCTGGCAGACTGATCACACCAAAACCCTCAAACGACACAGTCGTGCCCTGGAGCGACTATGGCGCAAAACCAAATCCCAACAAGCCTTCACCCGATACAAATCTGCCTTCCACACCTACACCTCCTTCCTCCATACTGCCAAACAAGCCTACTTCCTGACCCTCATCAAGGCCCTCTCCTCCAATCCTCGCCGACTCTTCTCCACCTTCAACTCTCTACTCTCGCCACCCCCACCTCCACCCAGCACCTCACTCACTGCCCTTGAGATTGCCAATCACTTCAAAAACAAGATTGACACAATTCGCAAGGACATTGCCGCAACTCACACGCCTTCTCAACCCGTCCCCTCTCACACAGCTACCCCCTCATCCCCCCTCCCCCTCGACATAACCCACAGGGACTTCGTCGCTGCTCAAACTCCCTCCAACCCCCTTCCCCCTCACTCAGCTACCCCCTCTACACCCCTCTCCCACGGCCCCACCACTGCTCTGACCTCCTCTCCCACCCCACCCTACATTCCTCATACTGAAGCTCCCCCAACACTCCGCACCTTTGACCTTACTACCATCGAAGAAGTCTCCAAGATCCTCTCTGATGCCCGCCTCACCACCTGCCCCCTTGACCCTATCCCCACACAACTCCTACAACCTCCCTCCCCCTCCATCCTACGCTCCCTCACCCACATCTTCAATCTCTCCCTCTCCTCCGGCACTTTCCCTTCCCCTCTGAAACATGCACACATCACCCCCATACTTAAAAAGCCCTCCCTGGACCCCAATGACCCGAACAACCTCAGACCCATCTCCCTGCTCCCATTTACATCTAAACTCCTCGAGCGCCTAGTCTACGCCCGCCTATGCTCTCACCTCAACGACAACAACCTCCTCGATCCCCTACAGTCCGGCTTCCGTCCCCTACACTCCACCGAAACTGCCTTACTCAAACTCTCCAACGACCTGCTAACCGCCAAAGCTAATGGCCACTATTCAGTGCTCCTACTCCTTGACCTCTCTGCGGCCTTTGACACAGTCGACCACCCCCTCCTCCTCAAAAAACTACACTCCCTCGGCCTCAGAGATTCTGCTCTCTCCTGGCTCTCATCCTACCTGTCACAACGCTCTTTCAGCGTTACCTATAATGCCACCACCTCCCTCTCACTCCCCCTCTCTGTTGGGGTCCCCCAAGGCTCTGTCCTCGGGCCCCTTCTCTTCTCCATCTACACCTCCTCCCTTGGCCAACTCATACACTCTCACGGCTTCAACTACCACCTCTATGCCGACGACACACAAATCTATCTCTCAACCCCCCACCTCACCCCCTCGGTCTCCGCCCGAATCACACACCTGTTGAGCGACATATCAGACTGGATGTCGCTCCACTTCCTTAAACTGAACCTCTCCAAAACCGAGTTTCTTGTCTTCCCTCCAGCCCGGACACCACCCCCCATTGACTTCTCCATCATGTCCAACAACGCCACCATCAAACCCGCCCCGCAGGCCAGAGTACTTGGTGTCATTTTGGACTCCAACCTATCCTTCCAGCCCCAAGTCCACTCTTTAACAAACTCATGCAGACTCCACCTCCGCAACATCGCCAAAATCCGCACGTTCCTAACTCCAGAAACCACTAAACAGCTCATCCACTCCCTCATCATATCGCGACTCGACTACTGCAACTCCCTCCTCACTGGCCTGCCTCGCCGCTGGCTATCCCCGCTTCAGTCCATCCTGAATACGGCTGCCAGACTCATTCACCTTTCCAACCGCTCCGTTTCCGCCACCCCCCTCTGCCAATCCCTCCACTGGCTTCCGATTGCGCAACGGATCAAATTCAAAATCCTAACACTGACGTACAAAGCTGTCCACCATACTGCCCCGAACTACATCACTGACCTAATATCCAAGTACCGCCCAGCACGCACACTCCGCTCCTCACAAGACCTCCTTCTCTCTAGTTCCCTGGTCTCCTCCTCCCATGCCCGCCTCCAGGACTTCTCCAGGGTGTCACCCATCCTCTGGAACTCCCTGCCCCAACCCATCAGATTATCACCTACTCTCCTCTCCTTTAGGCGCACCCTGAAAACCCATCTCTTCAGGGAAGCCTACCCCGCCCCCTGCTAACTTGCCGACCTCCTCCACTCTTCCTACCACTCCATCCCCCACAGCTATCTCCTCCTGTGCCACCATCCCCTCCCTCCTAGATTGTAAGCTTGAAAGAGCAGGGCCCTCGATCCCCTCATGTTTTGCATTGTATTGGTATTGTTCTGTCACATGTTCTGTCCCCCTTTGTAATGTACAGCGCTGAGCGAACTATTGGCGCTTTATAAATACTGAATAATAATAATAATAATAAGTGGTTAAACATTGTTAGTTACACATAGCTGATTGTACAAAGATTGTATGGTCAGACTGTAGTGTGCACAGTAACCCTAAGGTCCCTTCCTCACATGCAAGCATACTAGGCTAATGTCTCGAGCTGCCCCTCCACCTCAAGTCTCGGGGGAGCTTTGTGTGCTGTGCAGGAAATCCACATCAGGATAGTCAGGAGGAGGAGCACTTAGGCAGCCCATACATTAATCAGTTTTTTGCATTTAACCAGCAGGTTATATGAAAAGAAAAAAAAAAAAAGAAATCTGATTTCCCCATCCACACACTCAATCCTCGCACCAAGCTACTGTATTCGACACTGTAGAGATTTCCCCACCATCAAAATACACTGATCAACACTGCCGGATATAACCACCAGCACTGCCGAAACTGGCAACCATCCCACAGGACTGTTGTACAAAAGTCAATCGGTAGATCAAATTCAGTACAGCCACCCTGGCCCTATGTGGATTGAAATTTGGCTGATCCCTTCCAAACCAGGTGAATTTTGATCTCCGAGTGGGCAGCTTAAAGTGAGAAATATATATATATATATATATACACACATACATACATACATACACACACACACAAACACACATACACTTTTTGCCATAACTGATTACGTTTTACTGTAAACATACATACAGCTGTGAGTGTACCTCAGAAAAAAAGACTCCCTTAGCTTGTCTCAGCCCTTCAAGAACTCCTGATCTGTGGGCGTGGCTTAGGACCATAGAATATTAGGCGGAGATGTGATGTCACACAATCCCCCAGCCTCGGCTCGAGAACATGCACAGGTGACATCTCTATGCCTACGAGCATGAGTGCATTCAGTGGAATAAACAGGTGACAGTGACTGTCAGCTCTGCTGACAGTGCACGATCTGTGCTAATCAGGAGAAAGCTGGTAGGAAGGGGTTAATGTTAAAAAAAACCTAGGAATCCTGCAACCTGAAGTGGTAATGTGGACCAGGAAACATTCTCATGTAAAACTCTGTAAACAGCAATTCACAAGATAGGTGCTATGAATATAGCAGGACAATAATCGGCTGTCAGCAGACTCACCTAGATAAGTACAGCATTACTGAAGTGATGCCGATCTATGTCATATATCACTGGTGCCGAGTTCTCAATCTTGTAAGGGCAGAGACCAGCAGGGAGAGGACACCCAATCCCCCATCACTTTGCAGTATAATACAAGGAGGCTCATGCTGGTCTCATCTGCAGCACAGCCTATCACTCAAAGGAGAAGAGGAGTGGTGACACCATTTTTCTGCTTGTGTCGGATTTATTCTGTTCAGAAGAGCAGGGGTATTTCTGGAGAAGGGGATTGCTTCAACATACAAAACTAAGCTCAAATGCTTAGTAAATGTAAAAATCTATTCAACTGTAAGATAGGTTGACTTGTGTTTAGGTTTACAACCACTTTAAAGTATATGTGAACCCTTCACCCAAAACAACCCATTTGGTTTAACTACTTTCCCTCCACCCTATAGCAGAAATACTGCTACAGGGCGGCACGGTTGCGCAAAATCACTATATATATATATATATATATATATATATATATATATATATATAAACACACAATTCTGCAGTTCCAGGTAGGGGGCGTGCACACGCCCGACCTGTGCTGCCGTTCGCGGCCTTGGCTGTCAATCACCAGGTCCCGGCCGATGATTGCTCGTCGGCACCCAGTGATCACCGAGTATCTCTGACAGGGGAGAGACCTCTATGTAAAGAATACAGATCTGTCAGCTCCTGCACACTGCTTTGCATGGCTCTGCTTAGAAGTCATACAATGCAGTGTGCTTACAGTGAAGCACACAGACACAGCCCAAGTAGTACAACAGCACACAATTAACCCATTCCTGCTCAGTGCCATTAGTACAGTGACAGTGTTATTAATTAGCACAGATCAATGTATTGGTGTCACTGGGGAAGTCAATGATACCAAATCAGTTCCCCCCCCAGTGTCAGAATGCCCACCACAGTCCCACTATAAGTTGCTGATCACCACCATTACTAGTAAAAATAAAAAATCCCAGTAATATACCGCCATTTGTAAACGTTATAAACTTTCATGTAAACCAATTAATTTTCACGTATTGGGATTTTTTTTTTTTTTTTTTTAGCAAAGACATGTCGCAGAATACATTTTGACCCAAATTTATAACAATTAGATTTTTTTTTATTTTACTGGACAGGTTTAATAGCAAAAAGTCAAAAATAGTTTTTTTCTCAAAATTGCCAGTTTTTGTTTATAGCACAAAAAATAAACGCACAGGCAAATACCACTGAACGAATGCTATTTGTGGGAAATTTAATTTGGGTGCAGCGCTGCATGACCGTGCAATTGTCAGTTAAAAGGAACACAGCGCCATGTTGCAAAAAGTGGCCTGGGGGGGGTAAATCCTCTGGAGGGCAAGTGGTTAAAATTTAAATGAAAGGCAATATATCTCTCTCTCTCACACATACCCTCTGCTCCCAGCTGAAAAAGCAGCTCAGAAAACTGGGGGATTAGAAGCAGTACACTGGTCTTCCCAGTGAATGTCTGTTCTGGGAAAGGGGGGTGGAATGTCAGTATATGTCTGATCATCAGAGCAGAGTAGGCCGAGTTCTCAGGCACAGCCAGAAAACTGACCATGCTGTGCTCTCCTGCTTAGTGTGGTCAGTTTTTGATAGGAAAGCAGAGGAACTGGCAGGAACAGCAGGGGTTTCACACAAAGGAAGCAATCTAAAGAGAACTGGACACCCTTCCATACAAGAACACGGACAGCAGGCATAACTGTGGGATATGAAATGTAACACTAAGCCCCACGCAGAATCCAGAGCAGCCTTGTGGGGTACAGCCCACCCCAGCACCCACATACAGCAGGAGTGCTGAATACTGGCTGGAACATACAGGACGTCCATCAAAGGGAGTTTCTGTGGCCAAAGAAAGGTGGAGCAACTACAAGTCCCAGCATGCACCACGGCACGCACAATCAGGGCCCCTCCCTGGTGTTGGCCACCCCCTGCAGCAGTGGACGGCCGCCAAGCACCAACATCTACTGCACCAAGAAACACTGAGGAGAGGGAACACTTCACAGACACAATAATACAGCAGCCGTGACATGAGGACAAGGGGCGGCCATGCTGTCACTGGGCCGGGTGGGGATGTTAGGAGTCAGTCACACCATTCCCAGGAAGCCGCACACCGAGCACACGGCTCCACATTCCCACCGTCACAGCGGAGCGTGCATTACCTGCCGCGCCTTCAGCACAGCCGCCTCCTCCCGCACCTCCACCACACACTAATTCACCAACACTGGAGCGCTCAGCCCCGCCCCTACAGCTGACACAGCACGTCACACGTTGGGCACACACCGAGAAGTAGCCGCCAATCAGAGAGCGAGACCCGAACTAAGCGTGATGCGGCTTCCCCTCGTGACGTGGCGCTTTTGAAATAGGCGGGAAAAGGGGGAGAAGCCGTGATCACACGTGACCTGGTATGAGGCGATCAGTCAGAGCGTGTGACAGGAGAGGCGAGGGCGGGGTGCCGCTAATAGGATGGAAAGACTGTGTTAGGAGAACATGAAGAAACAAAGTCTACTTCCCGAGTATAGTTTTGGCTTTAGGCTGCATTCACACATGAACGTGCAAAAAAGAATGCGAATCGTGAATGTGATGCCATTATTAATGACATACCAAATATGGCCAGAAAATGCGTGTTTTGTCACAAGAGATGTGAAGGTCGATGCTGGAAGCTTCTCGCTTTTCAGATTACTCGTCTGTCTATATTGTTCTATGGAAATGCTGCACTGTGACTGGGACCTTCGGCATAGCAAAACTGACAAATGTGTTGTGGTGGTTGTGAATGAAGCCTTAGGCCCAGGGGCGGACTGGCAACTCATGGGGCCCCCGTGCAATAGGGGATCATGGGGCCCCTTTGTCCTTGCCCAAACTCAAAAAAGCCTATGAAAAAGGTACCAGGGGCATCTCATGGGGCCCCCTACTGACCCCAGGCCCTCGGGCAGTGCCCGAGTTTCCAAATGGTCAGTCCGCCCCTGCTTAGGCCCCATTCACACCACTGCATTGCATTTTTTTTTAATTTCCAATGGCTGCGCTATGCTCAACCAACACGCCAAAAGAAGCTCCTAATCCATTTCCAGCATTGAGCCACATACATTTTTTACTGCACATTTGCTAGCTGTTTTGTGGTGCCATTAATAAATAATTTTTTGCACATTCCTGAAACGTGTTTCTGCACACATTCCTGGAACGCACAGGCATGAGTACAGCCTTAAAAAGTAACTCCACTTTTCTTAAAGCGGAGTTCCACTCAAAAGTGGAATCTCTGCTTATTTGCCTCCCCCCCTCCACTGCCATATTTGGCACCTTTTGGAGGGGAGGGGGGCGGACACCTGTTTTTGATAGGTACCCGCTCCCACTTCCAGCTCAGTTCGCCATGGCGAAGTGAGCCAGATATTCAGCTCCTGCAGTCTCCTGGGTCCCTTCACAGGTCCCAGAAGACTAATGCGACTCACGCATGCACAGTGGGCACCCGGCTGTGAAGCCACAAGTTGTCAGCCATGTGCCAACACTGAAGATGCCGGGGAGAGAAGAGGCAGAGAAGGGACAGCGCAGGTGAGCACATCGCTGGACCCAGGGACAGGTGGGTGTGTGTTTGTTACAGTTTTTCTAGCTGCTAACTTTTGATAAACACAAAACTTACTGGAACTCCACTTTAAGAAAAAAATCCCCTCTGGGTGATCAATGTACATTGCAGGGTTTTTTTTAACAAACCTGTTTCTGCTCTGAAGAAAAAGCTGTTGTGTGCAGAGTGACTTTGAATGGGAGTGATTGTCATTACATATCAGCTGATACACTGCAGGGTGGTTCTTGCAGAGGAAAGCTGCAGGGTCAGCATCCCTTCAGAAATGATCAACCCTTTGGGAGTATCTCACCAAAAATAACATTGTTTTTGCATAGCATGCCTAACATGTGACTTGTATCTTAGTGCAGACTTTGGGGGAAAGACTGGGAGCCAGTCACATATGCAGGAAATGACATTTCTGAGGAAGTTCTGCACACCAGCTATGTGCAGAAGCCTCCAGGTTGCCATATTGATTTTAACAGAAAATTACAGCTCTGCAGATTGAGAAAGAAATCATATTTACCACTTCCTGCCCGGCCTATACCAAATTGATGGCTGGGTGAGACTTTAGTCGTTCCGCGTGGATGTCATATGACGTACTCCCAGAATAAACCTCGCATACGGGCTCGATCTGTCACTGGCTGTGTCCACTGGACACAGTCAATGACTGATCAGAGTACTGGCCCGCTGTCAATACCATGTGATCGCTGTGACCAATCACAGACAATTGAAAACAATGGCTTAAATTTATGCCATTCAATGTTACGATTGTGGTGTTAGCTGTGATTGGTCACAGTGATCACATGGTGCAGACAGGGCCAATCACAGCCTATCTTTATCATGTGATTACAACAAAAACTGAATGAATCAATTTTATTCAGTAAAATGCTTTCCTGTAAAAGTGAAATTCATTGCTATAAGCAATCATATTGTGTAAAAAAAAAACAAAACAAATACTGATCACTTCCCCAGAGTAGTACCATGTTATTATGGTAACATTGTATTGCTCTGGTCACAGTGTGTTAAAAAAACAATTGAAAGAAAAATTCTTAGGGTTTTTTTTTTGTACTGTCACTAGTCAGTGTCCCTGATCACAGCCACACCAGGTACAGTGGGGATCGAAAGTTTGGGCACCCCAGCTAAAAATTTATATTAATGTGCATAAAGAAGCCAAGGAAAAATGGAAAAATCTCCAAAAGGCATCAAATTACAGATTACACATTCTTATAATATGTCAACAAAAGTTAGATTTTATTTCCATCATTTACACTTTCAAAATAACAGAAAACAAAAAAATGGTGGCTGCAAAAGTTTGGGCACCCTGCAGAGTTTATAGCATGCACTGCCCCCTTTGCAAAGCTGAGACCTGCCAGTGTCATGAATTATTCCCAATCATCGTCTGGGAAGACCAGGTGATGTCAATCTCAAAGGTTTCAAATGCCCAGACTCATCTGACCTTGCCCCAACAATCAGCACCATGGGTTCTTCTAAGCAGTTGTCTAGAAAACTGAAACTGAAAATAGTTGGCGCTCACAAAGCTGGAGAAGGCTATAAGAAGATAGCAAAGCGTTTTCAGATGTTAATAACCTCTGTACGGAATGTAATTAAGAAATGGCAGTCATCAGGAACAGTGGAAGTTAAAGCAAGATCTGGAAGACCAAGAAAAATATCAGACAGAACAGCTCGCAGGATTGTGAGAAAAACAATTCAAAACCCACGTTTGACTGCACGATCCCTCCAGAAAGATCTGGCAGACACTGGAGTTGTGGTACACTATTCCACTATAAAGAGATACTTGTACAAATATGGTCTTCATAGAAGAGTCATCAGAAGAAAACCTCTTCTACGTCCTCACCACAAAAATCATCGTTTGAACTTTGCAAATGAACATATAGACAAGCCTGATGCATTTTGGAAACAAGTTCTGAGGTTAAAATTGAACTTTTTGGCCGTAATGAGCAAAGGTACGTTTGGAGAAGAAGGGGCACAGAATTTAATGAAAAGAACCTCTGTCCAACTGTTAAGCATGGGGTTGGATCAATCATGCTTTGGGGTTGTGTTGCAGCCAGTGGCACAGGGAACATCTCACGAGTAGAAGGAAAAATGGATTCAATAAAATTTCAGCAAATTTTGGATGGTAACTTGATGCCATCTGTGAAAAAGCTGAAGTTAAAGAGAGGATGGCTTCTACAAATGGATAATGATCCTAAATACACCTCGAAATCCATGGGGGATTACATCAAGAGGCGTAAACTGAAGGTTTTGCCATGGCCTTCACAATCTCCTGACCTCAACATAATTGAAAATCTATGGATAGACCTTAAAAGAGCAGTGCGTGACAGACAGCCCAGAAATCTCAAAGAACTGGAAGACTTTTGTAAGGAATAATGGGCAAAGATACCTCAAACAAGAATTGAAAGACTCTTGGCTGGCTACAAAAAGCGTGTACAAGCTATGATACTTGCCAAAGGGGGCAGTACAAGATATTAACTCTGCAGGGTGCCCAAACTTTTGCAGACGCCATTTTTTTGTTTTCGGTTATTTTGAAAGTGTAAATGATGGAAATAAAATCTAACTTTTGTTGACATATTATAAGAATGTCTGATCTGTAATTTGATGCTTTTGGAGATTTTTCCATCTTTCCTTGGCTTCTTTATGCACATTAATACAAATTTTTAGCTGGGGTGCCCAAACGTTCGATCCCCACTGTATATAATGACGTTGTACTTCATTTTCCAAAACATTACAACAAAAAAGACAACTTCAAAAACTCGCCATGCCTCTTACTAAATACCTTGGACTGTCTACTTTCCAAAAAGGGGTTATTTGGGGGGTAATTGTACTGTCCTGGCATTTTAGGGCCTCAAAAAATGAGATAGGATGTCAGTGCATCAGGACTGATCGATTTTCATATACAGGTGAAACTCGAAAAATTAGAATATCGTGCAAAAGTTCATTTATTTCAGTAATGCAACTTAAAAGGTGAAACTAATATATGAGATAGACTCATTACATGCAAAGCAAGATAGTTCAAGCCTGATTTGTCATAATTGTGATGATTATGGTTTACAGTTTATGAAAACCCCAAATCCACAATCTCAGAAAATTAGATTACATGCAATCAATAAAACAAGGATTGTACATAGAACAATATCGGACCTCTGAAAAGTAAAGCATGCATATGTACTCAGTACTTGGTGTGGGCCCCTTTTGCAGCATTTACTGCCTCAATGCGGCGTGGCATGGAAGCTATCAGCCTGTGGCACTGCTGAGGTGTTATGGAAGACCAGGATGCTTCAATAGCGGCCTTCAGCTCTTCTGCATTGTTCGGTCTCATGTATCTCATCTTTCTCTTGGCAATGCCCCATAGATTCTCTATGGGGTTCAGGTCAGGCGAGTTTGCTGGCAATCATGCACAGTAATCCCACGGTCTTTGAACCAGCTTTTGGTGCTTTTGGCAGTGTGGGCAGGTGCCAAGTCCTGCTGGAAAATGAAGTCAGCATCCCCATAAAGCTCGTCTGCAGAAGGAAGCATGAAGTGCTCCAAAATCTCCTGGTAGGTGGCTGCCTTGACATATTGAAGCACAGTGGACCAACACCAGCAGATGACATGACTCCCCAAATCAACACAGACTGTGGAAAATTCACACTGGACTTCAAGCATCTTGCAGTGTGTGCTTCTCCATTCTTTCTCCATACTCTGTGTCAGAGCCTGGAATTGAACCTGGGCCTTCTGCAGTGAGAGACTGTGTTTCTTCTCACTGAGCCACCTGGAATGCTGTACAGCTCCCTTGACAATTCTTTGGATGATCCTGCCTTTGCCCTGTTTTGTCTTGAACTCCTTGCTCCTCCCATGAACTTCCTATAAAAGCCATGTCTCTGCACTTCCTGGTTGCCAGATTGTGTTTTACCAGCCAATATCCTGCTTACTGGTCCTGCTGCCGGCGTCATCTATGTTACTGACCTTTGGCTTGCTACTGACTATGATTCTGCCTCATCCTATCTACTACCATTGGTGACCAACCCTTGGCTTGTGATTGACTCCACTTCTGTTTGATCCCTGAACTGTTTGATCCGCTTTTGGTTTCCAGCCTACTCATTCCCTGGTGGGGTGATCCTGAGCTCTGCGACCTGGCATTCACACGTAGCCAAATCCATCTCCACCATTAGGAGCTCTGGGGAAGACTGGTGGATGCTTAGACCCCGCACCTCAGGTGAGCCTGCATCGTTCCCAGGGTGGGCCGCTGGTGTACCAATCCTGCTGGTTTCAGGTAAGCCTTACAACTGCTGTAGCAACTGGTCTCTGAACCTGACCCAGAGCGTGACACTCTGGGTCTTTGGTTTCCAAATGAGATGCAAACGTTGCTCTCATCAGAAAAGAGGACTTTGGAGCGCTGAGCAACAGACCAGGTCTGTTTTTCTTTAGCCCAGGTTAGATGCTTTGAATATGGAATACGACATTTGAAGCCCATGTCCAGGATCCATCTGTGTGTGGTGGCTCTTGATGCACTGACTCCAGCCTCAGTCCACTCCTTGTCAAAAGTCCCCAACACTTTTGAATGGCCTTTTCCTGACAATCCTGTCCAGGCTGCGGTCATCCCTGCTGCTTGTGCACCTTTTTTTCTTCCACACTTTTCCCTTCCACATAACTTTCTATTAATGTGCTTTGATACAGCACTTTGGGAACATCCAACTTCTTTTGCAATTACCTTTTTGAGGCTTTCCCTCCTTATGGAGGGTGTCAATGAAGGTTTTCTGCACAACTGTCAGGTCAGCAGTCTTTCCCATGATTGTGATTCCTACTGAACCAGACTGAGAGACCATTTAAAGGCTCAGGAACCCTTTGCAGGTGTTATGGCTTAATTATCTGATTAGAGTGGGATGCTTTGAGCAGAGAATATTGCACCTTTTCACAATATTCTAATTTTCTGAGATTGTGGATTTGAGGTTTTCATGAGCTGTCAGCCATAATCATCACAATTATGACAAATCACGGCTTGAACTATCTTGCTTTGCATCTAATGACTCTCTCATATATTAGTTTTCACCTTTTTTTTAAGTTGCATTACTAAAATAAATGAACTTTTGCACGATATTCTAATATTTTGAGTTTCACTTGTGTATATACCATAGTTTGTGGACTCTAACTTTCCTACAGAAAATAAACACTGACTTGGGTTATTTTCCCTAAAGAAATGTAGCAGAATACATTTTGGCCTAAATTTATGAAGAACAATTATTTGCAAAAGTGTGTGTGTGTGTGTGTGTGTGTGTGTGTGTGTGTGTTATTTTTTAGCAAAAAATAAAAAACCCAGTAGTGAATAAATACCACCAAAAGAAAGCTCTATGCACTCCAACACACTGAGGAAAATCGCCTGCGTTGTAGCACGGAAGAGGTAGAAAGAGGGTCATGTGCAATTTTAAGCATGTTGCAGTGTGTTGGCAGCCCATTCATTTTGAATGGTTTGACTTAAAAGCTGTATAAAACCCAAAAACAATTCTCAAATTTCAGCTTACCAATTGTTAGATGTGGTGACTGTATTTATTTTCTTTTTTGGTCTTGTTTCCTTTATTTACACCCGTTAGGCCTTGTTCATATTAGTTTTAGTGCAAGAACATTCATGGAAGTGTGTTTTCCTCACAGTAACACGCTGCTTTCTGTAGACACGCACAGGTGCCATTAACTCTTAATGGCACCGCCATGCATTTGTGACAACCAAAACGCATGGTACTGCAGTTTGGTGCGGTATGATTTAAAAATCGCACATGCACTACTTTTTGTGCATTTTCATGCATTCGGCAACCTATTGAAATTAATGGGTGACCCAAAGCACGCCGCACTGGAACGCACAAAGAAACAGTATGTCCGCGCAGGGCTCTACCCACACAACTTCGTCATTCATTCAGTGTCCTGTGAATGGATAGACAAGTACCATCAGCCATTGCAGCTGACGGCTTGTAGTTCTCAATGATATACGAGGGTGCTTGTTAGTTATACTAATTACACGTTAACTACTTCAATACCAAGCCAATTCTGACACTTCTCACATATATGTAAAAATCAGCATTGTTTTGCTAGTGTCAAGCTTCCATGCACATCGATCCGGCACCAGGTTTTTTTCTCCTGTCTCAGTTGCTCGGGTTCCTGCCTATCTGCCCTGAACCTAGGTATTTTTAATCCTTTGCACCTGTGTGTTAGTGTTGGAGCACAGTGTCTTCATGAAAAGCTGGACTCCTGTGGTGTTCACCGCCTTTGAGTATTCCAATATTTTTGTGTTTGATCCTGTCTTTTGTTCTCAGTGTTTTTAACCCTGGCTGTACAGTTGTATTCCCTTTGCTCTCTGACCCTGGATTACTTCCTTCCCTGTTGCTGTGTGTCCTTCACAGCATTTTCTTGTTTGTTTGGCCTGCAGCCCCTTCCCAGCTTGCTGCAGTTGGCTACTTTGGCTCCTTGTATGCTGTGTGCACCCCATGTCCTTCTAGTGTGCTATTTTGGTTGCACTGTGTCTATACAGGTTGGTTAGAGAGCCACAACCTGGGGGCTGTCACGCCTGCGCAACATCCACATCTCCAGTGGCTCTGGTGAAGACTTGGTGGCTCCTTAATCCTGTGACTCTGACACACCACTGTGTTAAATGCGGTCACACTGCTCCTGTTTATACTGGCCCACTAGGTCTTGTGTTACAGTCCCAGGTGGTCTTACCCTCTGACCGTGACAGCTAGAAAATTACTTAGAAGCACCAACATATTATATATATATATATATATATATATATATATATATATATATATATATATATATATATATATATATATATATATATATATATATATATATATATATATATAAATTTTTTTTGTGTTTTTTTTAATGTAGAGGCCATAGAGAATAAAATGGTGGATGTTGACATTTTTTCACTTCTAAGACAAATAAACTTGCCGGCTGAAAATTTTGATACCGGCATGATTCCTGTAGCTGCAGGCATCTTCCTGTACAACCATTTAAACCCCAGGACGTCATATGACATTATCCCAGGGGGAAGAGGTAACAGTGAGAGAGGATTAGCTCTTCTTACTTTATGTAAAACCTTATCCTAAAAGGTGGAAAAACTGGTTCAACTGCTTAAATATTAGTGTAAGTCCAGCTTCAAATTGTTAGTCAAGTCCATCTAAATCTGCTAGTCTAACACAACTGTAGTGAGGTTGCAGCTATCCTCGACACAGCCTTAGCAGCACTGATAGCAGGACAGCCATTCAACAAGCCAAACTGACCCCTTTTTAAAGTGATCTTTTCCTATTGTGACAATAGTCTTGCAGTCTATAGAGGAGCCACCCTGCATCTACAATCACTTCTGCCAGCTTAACATCTTGTTGCTTTAGATCTACTAGTGACCAGTGTCTTAAAGCTGCTTTCAGGGGGGGTGCTTTTCTTTCTTTCTTTTTGTATTGTTCTTCAGAGGACCAATATTCACTTTCCCTCGTTGTGCACCAACTGGGCCCCATCATGCGCAGAATGTTCATCGCCACCATGTTTAAGAGAACATTGGTGGTTTCGAGGTAAAGAGCTTTTATTTCAGGCTACCTCCCTGCCATCAGGTCCTGAGGGCCTGAAGTGAGCTTGTCTACCTGTTTGTTAGTTCTTATTGCTCATTGGGGACTGTAAAGCCACCTCAGGTTAAAGATGCTGGGTTAGTTTCTGAAAAGCAGGCCTGCTGATACTGAGACTCTGTGATAAGCGTTTTTTTACCTTGTTTAAAGCTAATACAAGTAACAACTGACTCTGCGCCTGTTTTATGCAGTGTAATTCAAGCCACATTGAAGTTTGCTATAAACCTCATAACGGTTTACTCCAATCTGTGTGAGTTTACTTTATGGTAGTGATTTATTCAACTAGGTGTGCATGAGGAGCTGAGGGTGTTCTTGGAATCGAGGCGCAGAACAGTGAAACCAAAATAACCAGATGGCTCTTTTGGGGGTAGCGCTACACAACCCTTCCCCCCCCCCCCCCTTCTGCAGACTTACAATATTGCATTCCAAAGGTATCTTTGTTGCCCCTCCTTCCAAAGATGAGACACCCTAAGACAGGAAAGACATTACTAGCCAGATCACCAGGAAAAATAAAGGGGGGGGGGGGGGAACTACTGCAGACACTACAAGAAATTGATATGCAGCAATATAATGCATTTTTTTGTAGAGCTGAAGTCCAGATATCCTTTTGTATTGCATAGCTGCATTGGCCTAGCTTGGAACAATGGAAGTATGTATATGCATATTCTGTACCTGTAGGATCCCCCTAGAAACTATAAATTCCTTTAGTAGTCGCTGCTACTATATTGATCCTTGCTGTCTTTAGGGTCCCATGCCAAGGGCCCTGCTGCTTAGTAACCATGGGGGGGGTCACTTACCATTCACAGGACACCTTGCACTTTTATCCATGAATGTAAGGTGTTCCCTGGATGGTCAAGATGGAGCGGTGAGACAGTGATGTCACAATCTCCAACTAGACCAATCAGAGAATGACTAGTATTAATTGAGAAGCAGTTGTTAAAAAAAAAAAAAAAAAAAAAAAAAAAAAAAAATCATTGGGGGAGGGGGACTCCCTTGGGGAACATGTACCAATGAAAAAAATAATCTGCAACAAAGTTGCCTATATTCTTAAAATAACATGCCTAGGAATGTCCTTATTCTGCCTGTGAAGGTGTGATTTTCTGTGATGTACAGAGTGCTGCAGCAGCACTGACATTTACATAGAAAACATTTTTTTTAAATTCCCGAAAACAGCATGTCTTTGTTTAACCACTTCCCATCCGGCCCATGTACATAAACGGCAAGATGGGAGCAGTGCAGGAGCGGATTGCCGTTCATAAATGGCACCCACATTTACAGCCTGTGTGCGCTCCCTGGGACACCAATCGCTGTACAGGACCTGTTGGAGGTCTCAATCATGTGACCACTGATTGGCCAATCAGTGATCACATGAATAATAGTAAGCAAGATGTCACTTGCTGACATTGCTTACTACTAGTGAAATCTGTGAATGATCAGAGGTCACATGGTACAAGGCTATTCACAACAGCCTTGTACCATGTGACAAGCTCTCACAGTATTTCTCAATGACTGCAAGAATCTAGTTGGAGAAGGAGAAATTTTTGCTTTTACAGCCTTTATGGGTGTAAAAGCAATCAGTGTAAAAAAAATCTTCATCACCCCCCACAAGTGTCACTATGGTGACACTGTACTGCTAGGGTGACAGTATGTTAAAAACAACATTAATAATATAAACAAATAAATTTAGAAAATTTATAATTTTTGACTATAAACTAATTTGGGTGGTTTTTTTTGGGTTTTTTTTTACTAAAGATAACTGAATACATTTTGGCCAAGATTTATGAAGAGATTATTTATGTGCAAAATTTTATAAGAAAAACCCTTTTTTCAAAATGTTTGGACTCTTTAATTTATATAGCAAAAAAAAATAATCCCAGTGGTGAATAAATTCCGCCAAAATAAAGTTTTATCTGTCTCAAAAAAATGCTAAAAAATATGGGTACAGTGTTGCATGACCGTGCAATTGTCATTCAAAGTGTGATAGTATTGAAAGCTGAAAATTGGCCTGGACAGGAAGGAGGTAAGTGTCTGGACTTGAAGTGGTTGAAAAAAAAAACAGCACACAGACCTCTCCAAAGGTTTGCTATGTATTTTGGGGGACATTTAGAAGTGTTTGAGCTGAGCTGCTTAAAAAAAAAAAAAAGCTGGCAATGATCTCATTTGCCGGCAACTTACAATATTTATTTATTTTTTTAATTATTTCTATAACACATTCTACAGAAAAATTAAAAGAACCCAAAAAGTACATACCAGACCCTTTGTATTATATGGTAAATGTCTGCGAGCAATATCCATCTGTGCTATTGCCCATGCCATATATGAATACTAATTCATCCTGCTGTGCTATATGGTAATCTGTACTGCTTTAAAAACCCACCTCTAACTGAAGCTGATTCATAACTATCAATGTTCTTATTGGTAATTCTTACTGCTTCCAAAATCTTTAACTTTGTCCATATTACTGTGGTGATTATTTTGCTCTTATTGTCTAACCCAAATTTGAGCTGATCCTAATCTTTACAGCTCTGCCCTCCTGCTCTTGTTGTCTCTTGTAGTCCTCCTTTGGTGTGAGAAGTTTGCCCTGCTAGCCATGTGTCTCTCCTATGCATTCCTAAATGATTGACAATACCCCCAAACAACTCAGTATAAATTTAGGCCCTCCTTAGGGGTGGCACAGCCAGGGGTAGCATTGGCAATTACCATCTTGGATAAAGTATTGATCTTGGATTAAGTATTGCACTTCAGCAAAACCACAAAGTGAGAAACCACAGCAGACAACATCAAGTACTAAACAGACTACAGGTGATCCTTTTCCACATGCAGCTCTTTCAGCTCTTACCCAGTCTGCTTCTTCATCTCATAACTCTGTAACATGCACTCCTTACTCTTCCTTCTCACAGTTGTATTCTATCTCTTCAACTCTCTCCTTCACCCTTCTTCTCCACCCCACATCTTATACATATCACCCTCACTCTGTCTTCTCCTTATTACTGTACTCATCAACTCCTGCTAATTCTAAACCCACATACTAATAAAACCTCCAGGACACTGGGAGCTGTCCCTCCATAGAAGTCATACTCCCATATTACCTCTCACCCTTCTGCTTCTCCTAACATCTGGAGACATTTCCCCAAATCCTGGACCACCATCTTTTTCCTTTGACCAACACACCCAGCACCCCCTATCCTCTAACAGCAGCCACAATCCACACAATCTAGTTACTATGTCTCTTCTTCCTATAACCAGCCTTCCCTTTTTCCTGTGCCCTCTGGCATGCCCGCTCTCTGTAACAAAGTCACCTGTGTCCATGACCTTTTTATCACAAACTCCTTTAACCTACTTGCACGTACAGAAATCTGGCTTCATGATCTGACTTGCCCTCTCCCATTGTGGTGTCCTCTGGACTCGCTCTCTCAGCCTAGTGGACGGATAGGAGGTAGAGTTGGAATCCTATCCCCCTTAAGCAATTTTCAGGTCCTTCATTCAACTTCTGCTAAAGATAATTATTGAGAGGTTATAAAATAAATTAAATTATCGTATCACCCAATATTTGGTCTCCATTCAGTAGCCAAAAAGGCATGCAAAAAGGAGAATTTGTGAAAAGAAATTCACAGAAAAGCGGCTACATTATGAACAGAATGTGACACTCAGAAAAATTTCCAAAAATTATGCTTTATTACACTTATAAATATGACATATGGGCAGTCGCCCTGGTTTACCATCACCTCAGTATGAGACAATACACACAGACCTAAAACCATTAAAATAACACCAAGACCGGTCTACATGCATGTGCAACAGAGAAAATGACTAAAAGAGTCTAATGTCCCTGAGACACAGACACATAGGTGAACACTTCCCAAAGGAGGTGTATCCAAAAATTATACCATAATACATGTTATAATATTAGAATTCGGCAATTGCCATAATGGTTATATCCCAACCAGGGAATCCAAAAATTATACTATGGATATGGATATCACATGTATGCAATGCAGCAAGCACAATATGCGTCAAAAGGAGAACAATATGCCACAGGCCTGTATGAAAAAAGACAAAAATGTCATATGTATAATGCAATACATTCCTGTGCCGGCACAAGTGGTTGGGGCCCATTCATCTGTATAAACAGCTGTTTCTTAGAGCTCTTGGATGAGAATATGCGCCATTTATTCCCAGAATGGAAGAAGGGATGCAAAATGCAGCACTCTGCTTGAAATGGTTTCTTCACCACTACATGTGGACTACACACCACTTTCTGTAAGAAAAACAAGACACATCCCAAAAGATCTTTGGTTTTTTGCATAAATGGGTGGGGTTTAACCCACTATAAATAGGAAATTGAGATGTGGTTGTTTCATTGGTCCTGACGAAGCTGAGTGAGATACGCCCATCGGCGAAACGCGTTGACGTCATACGTCAGATACGTCACTTCCGGTCATGCGCACTAGGTGGAACGCACGCTGACCCATTAGGAGGAAGCCATCTTCACATGCCATGAGGCAAGCCTAAGCAGCACAGGCGCCAAGAAGGAGCTGGAACCCGCGGTATATCGGCGGATGTCAGCGGTGGTTCCTTGGCCTCTTTGGCCTTGTATGGCAATACCTATGAAGGACATCCTTTCCGTTCCTATTATCCAGTGCACAGGTGGTGAGTGGACTGTTACAGGACATTAGATATATGGTCCTCTGTCATTATATGACCTATATATCCTACATAGAGTGTAAGCTCTGTCAGTGACTCTTCCACATATTGTCTGTTTTACTACAGGATGGGGACATCATGGTGCTTTTTATGGGAAACAAGACATACCACATGCATTCCAACAGGCAGAAGATCTTTTGGGATGTGTCTGCTTTTCTGTGTCTCAGGGACATTAGACTCTTGTAGTCATTTTCTCTGTTGCACATGCATGTAGACCGGTCTTGGTGTTATTTTAATGGTTTTAGCTCTGTGTGTATTGTCTCATACTGAGGTGATGGTAAACCAGGGCGACTGCCCATATGTCATATTTATAAGTGTAATAAAGCATAATTTTTGGAAATTTTTCTGAGTGTCACATTCTGTTCATAATGTAGCCGCTTTTCTGTGAATTTCTTTTCACAAATTCTCCTTTTTTGCATGCCTTCATTCAACTTCCTCTCTATCCCTCTCCTCATCTGAAGTTCACTATATTCGTCTATTCTCTCCAATTTGTTTAAGAATTGCTGTGACCTATTGGCCTCCTGGACCAGTATCAAGCTTCCTTGATGACTTCTCTACCTGGCTGCCTTACTTTCTCTCTTCTGAAATTCCCACAATCATTCTCGATGACTTCAACATCCCTGTTAATCTTAACACTCCTGCTACTTCTAAACTTCTGAGCCTAACCACTTCTTTTGACCTAAAACAATGGATACATTCTTCTATTCACTCTAATGGTAACTGCCTTGACCTTGTATTCTACCTATGCACTCCTTGCAACCTCACCAACTTTCTTCTACCTCTCTGATCACTCCCTTATTAGCTTCACTCTATCTTCCTCCTCCTTGTCTTTCCTTCCAACTACCTAACTGTTACCCGCAGAAACCTTCGCTATCTTAACCCTTCTCCTTTTTTTTTTTTTTTTTTTTTTTTTTTCCTCCAGATTGTCTCTGACAAAATCTCAGCCCTGTCCTGCCGCAACCTGGCCACTTCTGTCTATAACAGTTCACTGTCATCCACCGTGGACACATTGGCCCCCCTCCTTAAACGTCTAGTCTACAACCGGCTGAGCTGCCACCTTATTGAGAATAACCTTCTTGATCCCCTTCTGTCTGGATTTCTCCCACAACACTCCACAGAAATAGCTCTCCTAAAACTCACAAAGGACTTACTAATCACTAAAACCAATGGTCACTATTCTGTACTCTTACTCTTGGACCTCTCTGCTACCTTTGTGTCAGGGATCCCAGATCTGGCTGCGATCGCACACGGGTTTGCGCATGCGCGGTGTGCCCGGCTGCACTAGCGTTCAAGCATTGGGACCTGGGCACCCGTGACATCAGCGGCGCATGCGCACTCACGATCGCGGACGCGTGCCTGGCACCAATCGGGGCGCAGGGTGCCCTATTTAAAACGGGTCAGGTCTGGCTCTAATTGCCGTATGGGTTTTACCTGTATCCTGTGTTCCTGTATTTGAGATTGCCTTGTTGCCGACCCTGCCTGACCCTGATTTGCTGTCTGTCTCCTGTTCTGATCCCTGGCTTGTCTGACCATTCTCCTGTTTAATCGTGCACGTCTGATCTCCTGTTACCGAACCCGGCTTGTGACCTGTTTATTCTTCTGTCTGCTGTTTTGGTACCGTTCTGCCTCCACCGTTACTGACTCGGCCTACCAGACTCTGCTCTCTCTACCTCCTTACATCAGGCTCTCACCTGCCATACACCTCTGGTGGTACTTCTACCACAGCTGGGCGACCCCAGGGGTCGCGCCCTGGTCTCGGCTTGCTCCAAGTCCATCCCCACCATCAGAAGCCCTGGTGAACAAGCAGATTGGTACTTAGATTTCGCGCCTTGGGGGAGTCCAGTCTGGAACGCTAGAAGCTACCGCCGGCAGGGACATAACACTTTGACACAGTTAACTACCCCTCCTCCTCAAAAAAAAGATTTACTTGGCCTCCATGATTGTACTCTGTTGGTTCAAATTGTACCCATCTCTTCGCACCTTCAGTGTCACTTACAACTCTACTTACTCCTACTTACCGTTAGGGTCCCCAAGGTTCTGTCCTTGGCCCTCTCCTATTTTCAATTGACACTTCTTCCTTGGGTGTGCTGATAGCTGCCCATGTTTTCCAAAACCATTTTTTTTTTTTATGCTGACACACAAATCTATCTCTCTACTCCTCAGCTCATCCCATCGTATTACCAATTTACTAACAGACATGTCAGACTGGATGTCACACCACTTCCTAAAACTCAATCTATCCAAAACTGAGCTCATAACATATTCTCCCCCACGTGCCTCTTCCCCTGATTTCTCAGTCAGGATCAATAGCACAACTATCAACCCATCCCCGCATGCCAGGGTGCTAGGGGTAACTCTAGATTCCGAACTATCCTTTCAGTCCCACATCCAATCCCTGCCCAAATCATGCCGCCTCAACCTCTGCAACATCTCCAGAATATGCCCCTTTTTACCGAATGATACCACAAAGCTCCTAATGCACTCCCTGGTTGTCTCTCGCCTCGACTACTGCAACTCCCTCCTCATTGGCTTACCTTTACATAGGTTATCCCCCCTCAAGTCCATCATGAATGCTTCTGCCAGGCTCATCCACCTTACTGGACTGACAGAACAACCTCTCGAACTCTTGAAAGGGGTTAATGCCTGGAGGCAGACCAGGGAAGCAAACCTGTTTGCCTCGGAACCAGGTCTTGGTGGTGCAACCCTCCTCTGACTGGGGGATCAACCAAAAACTGGAAAAAGAAACACACGGGGTGCAAACACCTAACGCATTAGCCAAGGTTTATTGGAAAATTAAAAACTAAAAACATACGCCCAAAAAGAGATGCATATAAGTCTGTAAAACCAGAGATGGTCCAACGTGGTGGCACAGTACCCGACTGGTGAGGTTGGCCTGCTGATGCGTTTCAGGGATGTGTCCCCTTCCTTAGAGCTGAAGCTGACAAAGGATTATGTCCTACTATATATGTGTGTCATAGGTGCCGCTAGTCGAATAGCTCAGGGATCAATGACAATGAAACATTGATTAAAAAACAAATGCATTGTGCATACTTCTTAAATCCTGTTATAATATACGGTATCTCACAGAAGTGACTGTATGCCCCTCACATTTATGTAAATATTTTATTCTATCTTTTCATGTGACAACACTGTAGCCAAGTGTCATTTCTTCAATGTAGTGAGTGTACAGCTTGTATAACAGTGTAAATTTGCTGTCCCCTCAAAATAACTCAATATACAGCCATTAATGTCTAAACCACTGGTAACAAAAGTGAGTACACCCCTATTTGAAAATGTCCAAATTGGGCCCAAAGTGTCAATATTTTGTGTGGCCACCATTCTTTTCCAGCACTGCCTTAACCCTCTTGGGCATGGAGTTCACCTGAGCTTCACAGGTTGCTACTGGAGTCCTCTTCCACTCCTCCATGACAACATCATGGAGCTGGTGGATGTTGGAGACCTTGCGCTCCTCCACCTTCCGTTTTTGAGGATGTCCCACAGATGCTCAATAAGGTTTAGGTCTGGAGACATGCTTGGCCATTCAATCACCTTTTACCCTCAGCTTCTTTCGCAAGGCAGTGGTCGTTTTTGGAGGTGTGTTTGGGGTCGTTATCTTGGAATACTGCCTTGCGGCTCAGTCTCAGAAGGGAGGGGATCATGCTCTGCTTCCGTATGTCACACTACATGTTGGCATTCATGGTTCCCTCAATGAACTGTAGCTCCCTAGTGCCGGCAGCACACATGCAGCCCCATACCATGACACTCTCACCACCATGCTTGACTGTAGACAAGACACACTTTGTTTTTGTACTCCTCACCTAATTGCCGCTACACATGCTTGACACCATCTGAGCCAAATGAGTGTATCTTGGTCTCATCAGACCTCAGGACATGGTTCCAGTAATCCATGTCCTTAGTCTGCTTGTCTTCAGCAAACTGTTTGTGGGCTTTTTGTGCATCATCTTTAGAAGAGGCTTCCTTCTGGGATGACAGCCATGCAGACCAATTTGATGCAATGTGCGGCGTATGGTCTAAGCACTGACAGGCTGACCCCCCCCCCCCCCCCACCCCCCCCACCCCACCCCTTCAACCTCTGCAGAAATGCTGGCAGCACTCGTACATCTATTTCCCAAAGACAACCTCTGGATATGACGCTGAGCATGTACACTCAACTTCTTTGGTCGACCATGGCGAGGTCTTTTCTGAGTGGAACCTGTTCTGTTAAGCCTCTGTATGGTCTTGTCCACCGTGCTGCAGCTCAATTTCAGGGTCTTGGCAATCTTCTTATAGCCAAGGCCATCTTTATGTAGAGCAACAATTCATTTTTTTTTTTTTTTTTTTTCTTCAGATCCTCAGTTATTTGCCATGAGGTGCCATGTTGAACTTCTAGTGACCAGTATGAGAGAGTGAGAGCGATAACCCCAAATTTAACACACCTGCTCCCCATTCACACCTGAGACCTTGTAAAACTAACAAGTCACTTGATACTGGTGAGGGAAAATAGCTAATTGGGCCTAATTTGGACATTTTCACTTAGGGTTGTACTCAGTTTTGTTGCCAACGGTTTAGACATTAATGGCTGTGTGTTATTATTTTGAGGGGACAGCAAATTTACACTGTTATACAAGCTGTACACTTACTACTTTACATTGTATCAAAGTGTAATTTCTTCAGTGTTGTCACATGAAAAGATATAATAAAATATTTACAAAAATGTGAGGGGTGTACTCACTTCTGTGAGGTGCTGTATGTGAAAAGTCTACCTGCGCATGGCCCTCAAAATGTCCACTTAGCTCAAAAAGCTTGTAGGTGGAACGTTGGGCATATAGGTATCAATAGATGATGGTTAATAATTAATAAGGTTAATATACACTGCCTTTTTTATTTTTAATCCATTTTTAATTTTTCTTTGTCACTGATCCCCTTCCCCTTTGAGGCAGGGGGAGGAGCTATTTGACAGGCAGCACCTATGACACACATATATAGTAGGGCATAATTCTTTGTCAGCTTCAGCTCTAAGTGAGGGGACACATCCCTAAAACGCGCCATCAGGCCGGCCCCGCCACCAATCGGTACTGTGCCATCACGTTGGGCCATCTCAGTGGTTTTACAGGCTTATATGCTTCTCTTTTTGTGCGTATGTTTGTTTTTTCATTTTTACTTTTCCAATAAACATTGGATAATGCACTAGGTGTTTGCACCCCCTGTGTGTTTCATCTTCATCCACCTTATCAACAATTCAGTGTCAGCTACCCCTCTCTGCCAATCCCTCTATTCTAAAATTTTGCAAACAGGTACTTTTTCTCCACTGATGTGCGTTTGGTGAGGCTGCACTGATGGGCATTGATAGGTGGCACAGATAGGCAACACTGATGGTGCTGCTCTGATAGGCAAAACTGCTGGGCACAGGTGGGTGGCACTGCTGGGCACAGGTGGGTGGCACTGATCATCAGTGCCCTGATGATCGGTCCTCTGACAATTGCCGGTCATCGGCAGTACTGTCACAGCGTGAGGAAAGTGCAGCCGATAACCGGCAACTGCATTTACTGGTGATCTGTGTCATTGGACACGGCTGATCACGTGGTAAAAAGCCGCTGTGATTGGCCTTTTACCACATCACGTGATCAGCTGTGCCCGTAGGACGGAGGGCGTGTTCTGGGAGGGCGTCATATGACGCCCTCCCAGAACTGGCCAGCCACAGTGAAGCCGTTATTCGGCTATCTGTGGTCGGCAAGTGGTTAAAGAAGCATATCTTGCTTCTAACTAGTAAACTGCCTTTTTTTTCCTCCATCAGCTCATCCCCCACAGCTATTACCTTTTTTGTATCACTCAACCCTTCCTCTTAGATTGTAAGCTGTAACAAGCAGGGCCCTGTTTCCTCTTGTACCAAATTGTATTCTAACTGTAATGTCTAACTTCATTTTGTAAATCGCTGTGCAAACTGTTGGCTCTATATAAATCCTGTATAATAGTAATATATAATAGTAATGTGTGAGGACTTCCGGTTCCGGCGCTGCATGGATAGGAGGTGATCTGCACAGCTCCTCCAGAGTCCACTGTCCGCATAGACATCCCCAGACGCTGGGTTTCATCCCTGGTGATGCTCTGCCAGGCCTCTACTGCAACTGTCTTCAGTTCCTGCTTGTTCTTGGGGCATTTTCCTTCAATTTTGTCTTCAGCAAGTGAAATGCATGCTCAATCGGATTCAGGTCAGGTGATTGACTTGGCCATTGCAGAACATTCCACTGCTTTCCCTTAAACTCTTTGGTTGCTTTGGGTCATTGTCCATCTGCACTGTGAAGCGGCGTCCAATGAGTTCTGAAGCATTTGGCTGAAAATGAGCAGATAGTATTGCCCGAAACACTTCAGAATTCATCCTGCTGCTTTTGTCAGCAGTCACATCATCAATAAATACAAGAGAACCAGTTCCATTGGCAGCCATACATGCCCACGCCATGACACTACCACCACCATGCTTCACTGATGAGGTGGTATGCTTAGGATCATGAGCAGTTCCTTTCCTTCTCCATACTCTTCTCTTCCCATCACTCTGGTACAAGTTGATCTTGGTCTCATCTGTCCATAGGATGTTGTTCCAGAACTGTGAAGGCTTTTTTAGATGTCGTTTGGCAAACTCTTATCTGGCCTTCCTGTTTTTTGAGGCTCACCAATGGTTTACATCTTGTGGTGAACCCTCTATATTCACTCTGATGAAGTCTTCTCTTGATTGTTGACTTTGACACACATACACCTACCTCCTGGAGAGTGTTCTTGATCTGGCCAACTGTTGTGAAGGGTGTTTTCTTCACCAGGGAAAGAATTCTTCAGTCATCCACCAGTTTTCCGTGGTCTTCCGGGTCTTTTTTGGTGTTACTGAGCTCACCGGTGCATTTCTTCTTTTTAAGAATGTTCCAAACAGTTTTTTTTGGCCACGCTTAATGTTTTTGCTATTTCTCTGATGGGTTTGTTTTTTCAGCCTAATGATGGCTTGCTTCACTGATAGTGACAGCTCTTTTGGATTTCATCTTGAGAGTTGACCGCAACAGATTCCAAATGTAAATAGCACACTTGAAATGAACTCTGGACCTTTTTATCTGCTCATTTTAATTGGGATAATGAGGGAATAACACACCTGGCCATGGAACAGCTGAGAAGCCAATTGTCCCATTACTTTTGGTCCCTTAACAAGTGGGAGGCACATATGCAAACTGTTGTAATTTCTACACCGTTCACCTGATTTGGATGTAAATACCCTCAAATTAAAGCTGACAGTCTGCAGTTAAAGCACATCTTGTTCGCTTTATTTCAAATCCATTGTGGTGGTGTATAGAGCCAAAAATGTTAGAATTGTGTCGCTGTCCCAATATTTATGGACCTGACTGTATATTACTCAATATTTATATATGCTTATGCTTCTAATTGTAGGTGGGAATCCTCTATGTAACAAATCTATTACAACTTCCTAATATGCAAATAATTTAATAGAATGTTAAGGGACTAAGATCTCCTAACAAAAGGATGAAAATCCTGCGACATTTAAAACTTCTTCATGCAGATATAGTTTTGTTGCAGGAAACACATCTTAGATGTTGGTATACAACGTATGAAGAAGTTGTGGGTGGGAGAGGTTATAGGTGCCTCTGGCCGGAAGACAGGGGTAGCGATACTTTTGCATAAGAATCTGCCTTAGAAGCTACATTAATTTTTGCTCTTTACTCGATTTATCAGATATTTGGTGATTGACATACCCTTTGGATAGGGGCTTTACTTCTCACTTGCACCCACACAATTCCTTCTCTAGAATTTGATTTTTTTGGTTCATCTTTTTTATTACCTTTTTGGTAATGGCAACTGAGATAAGAGAAATGGCTATATCCGACCATAGCCCTATATCGATACAATTGGAAATTAGACAATATATGGGAAATTTTTAAGCACTAGTGATTTCCATCGTTTAAGATAAAGCTGAAAATCTTAATTTTTAGCCATAAAGAGAGATGGTGCGAGTTTCAGTTGACAAATTCAGCACATATCCTAAACCCAAATGTATTTTGGGAAACAGGAAAATCTATTCTGAGAGGGAAAATTTATAGCCTATATGTCTAAATTAAAAAAAAACATACAATGTAGGAATATAATCATGCCAGTGATAACCTTAGACACATGCAGAATTATTAAAACTACGTAATACAGAAAATAAGAAACATTGGCATGAGACAAAAAGACAGTTCGATTTGTGGGCTGAGCAACAGGAGCTTGTGAGGAATTCATATTCTTTGTTCTTTCACAAGTTTGGAAATAAATCAGGCAAATTTCTAGCTAAGCTATGTAAAGGCCCATATTAACCCACACATTTTAGCATTAAAAAGTTCTCTAGGCTCCCTGACCAATTCCCCCACCAAAATTAAGGATATGTTGGCTAAATATTATAAGAATTTATATGTGGAAGATCCCATTGATGATGATTTGGCACCTAATTTCTTAAATTGACATTCACAACTACAGATTTTAAATGGACCTATTGAGCTGGAAGAAATAACTACTATTAAATATATGGCAAATGTTAAAGCTCCTGGCCCAGATGGGTTTACTGTGGAATTTTTTTAAAACTACATAAGTTATACTATTAAGGGTTTTTCAAACACTTTGGCAAGGGGGTCCTTACCTCCCAACTGCTTTTCAAGCATATATTAAATTGATTGAAGAAAAGGGGAAGGACCCATCCAATCCAGCTTCATATAGACCTATCTCATTTATAAATCCTAGATGCAAAGATATTGTCCAAGATAATTGCAACCAGATTAGCCATTGTACTTCCAAAAAGTATACATCCCGCACAGGCGGGATTTGTTAAGTGTAGATCAGCCACCCTAAATATTAGGAATTATAGCGCTAGAATTTGCTAGATCACGTCTTGAAACAGATGCAGCTGTAATATCACTGGATGCCGAAAAAGCCTTTGACAATGTAAGTTTACAATGGCTATTTAAAGTATTACAGGAAATGGGCTTTACTGGTCCTATCAAATCTTAAGAATATGTACTCCTCCCCTACAGCACGTCTATGTACTTCAGGATATATTTTATAAACTATAAAACTCACAAAAGGAACTAGACAAGGTTGTCTCCTCTCACCTTTATTATTCAATTTGGCCATAGAACCATTCTCTAGATATATAAATATTAATCATTCCAACCTATCCGGTATGAAGATAGGTGACACGGTTATGCACGTGGCTTTGTTTGCTGACGACATTTTAATTTTCTCATCAAACCCAGGATTGGATATGCTAGTCATCAAAAATTTTTAATAAATTTAGAATATTATCAGAACTAAAGATGCATTTCTCTAAAAGTGAAACTTTACCTTTTTAAACTCAATAAATACTAACTTGGGCATACAAATTGGTAAAGATCCTGCATCCTTGTATTACCTAATTTATCCACTTCTTTTTACAAAAATTTATAAAGAACTGGATGCATGGATGATCTTACTGGTGTCACTTTTTTTGGAGATATCATATTTTGTCTTTTGCCAAATTACTCTATCCTTTTACAGACAATACCACTCCTGCTCAAACATTCTGATATCAATGCTCTAAATAGAGCTATAAATTACTTTTTGTGGAAATTTAAAAACAAAATCTCTTTAACAAAACTATATCTACCAAAGAGCGAAGGAGGAGCTGGGTTACCAAATATAAGAATATACAATTTAGCGTGTTTACTTAGGTTTGGTATTGATTGGTGAAATGGAAGTTCTATATACCAATGACTTAGAATCAAAATTTGTTTTCCCCCATAATTTACCTTTTGATCCTACATAGTAAATTACATTTTCTTCCAACCAATATACAACATAGTCTTAGTAAGAGATACCTATATGACTTGGTGCTCAATAAGAAGAATACTTGGACTTCCACCTACCATTTCAAATCAGCTAGGGATGGATAATATTTACAATTCTGTTGGAAACATGAGTGTCGAAGACAGCAAATTTTGGATCACTAAGGGCATAACAAGAATATCAGATATCTTTAGAACAAACACTTCTTCTTAATTCAAATCTTTTTGGGAACATTCTTCGGAATATAAGATAGCATTGTGTTATGAATCATCTTATAAGCAAATAGATGATATAAAAAACATTTCAATCCAAAGGGATCCTCTTCTGACTTCCTTTATCGACAAAGCAATACAGTTGAAGAGTCCTACTCTATATCTGACTTGTATAAACCCTTACTTTTCACACATCAAAACCACAAAGATCTGCTCTTCTGAAGAGCTGGAGTAAGGACTTACAAGAAGAAAATCTACAAGGGAGTTCTGGAGGGATATCCGAGGTCTCGTGCTCTTGTTACCAGTGAAAATTGGAGAGAAACTCCATTCAAGATAATTCATAAAGCTTTCATACTTTTTTTTTTTTTTTTTTTTCCCTGATGACTCTTCATCCTTGTGCCCATGGTGTACATCTTTTAGGCCATCGCTATTTCATCGTTTTTGGGAGCGTTCTCAGATATCAATGTTTTGGACGCAAGTTCTGAATTACATCTATGGTATCACTTCCATATGAGTGGCAAAATGTCCTTTAATATGTCTGTTTGGAAATATTCCTGAAAATATGGGCAATCCACATAAACAAATTATTCCTTCATGGGCTTGGTTATGCCTATTTACTGCACGAAAGGTTATCTTGGACAGTGGCTACACCCCCCCCAAGCTATCTATGGTGAAATTAGACAGTCCTCCACAATCTTACGGCTCGCTTTTTCAGAAGATTGCCATCTTTCATGGAACACACTCTATCAGATTCCAAAATTGCTCAGCTCATGTCTACATTTTGCTATTCAGAATGGTATTATACAGCTAATATTACCAATTCTTTAGGTAGATTGAAGTTGCGTTTAAACTCACTTTAATATATGCAAATAAGCATTAGATATTATACCCAGTAATATCTGTTTGTCCCTGGTATAAACTTGTCAATTTTTAATCCTGGTATTTGAGTTGACTAGGTTTGCCTCTGTTATAATACTCCCTTTTGATGGGTTAGGGTGTTATACTCATGAAAACATGACTGCATTCCTCCTTTTTCTTTTGTCTTTCATGTTCTTTTTCTCTATTTATTTTTCATATTTGAGGCATTCCCCATTACAAGGTTATTATGTAAACACTGAAGGATTGAGATTATTTTCTTTACAATTAAGTGCAGACATTATTAAATATGCCGAACTGTTGAATTAGTAATGCTAAGTTTACTGCTGTTTTCTGTTATATCTATATCAAAAATTGTATGGATATGAGAATTCAAGTTATTTTTCTTGGTCTAATTTGTTTGTTTTTGTTTTTATTTGAATGGAATTCTGTTGTCCATTTTGAAATATTTTTGTTTTCTTATGTTGAAAATAAATAAATATATTTAAAAAAAAAAAAATGCGTGAGGACCCCTTAAAAATCCATACCAGACCCATATCTTAGACCACTTGCTCTCGACATAGGGAGTTACCTTACTAGGTGGGCCCCCCAGCAAAGCACCTTGTCCCCATATTGATGAGGACATTGGCCTTATCTCTACAACCTTGGCTCAGTGGTTGTGGAGGTCTTTGGGCAGAGGACTTGAAGAATCTTGAAGCCCCCTTTAATAAGGGGACCCACAGATATCTGCCCCTCCAACATGAATGAGTATTGGATACATCGTACCCCTACTCATTCACAAAAAAAGTCCTTAAATAAAGACATCCAAATGTTTGACAAGTCCTATATTTAGAAAATATTAAAATCACTCAAATGTCCCTTGTAAATCCATCGTCAATCACCATTACCTTTCGACTTCGACTTGCCAGAAAAAAAAAAATTGTCTCGCACTACTGATTCAAACAGTGGGAGGGGGAGTGGAAGTGAATGCTAAGCTTGCCGCCTCTCCTTTTCCTTGTTAGCCACTCTGCATGCATGAATAGGGTTCTGTTATGGTATCTTGATTGGCAAAAACATTATATGTTTGGTCTATTTTTTCCTCTTTACGCGCCTTTTTGCACATTCGTTTAGTCAGTCTATAGTTGAATACTCAATTCACCACGATGTAAGTGTACAAAGGTCCACCTACATCTGCACACTTCTGGGTCCATAAAGGTTAAACATACCTAAAAATATTCTGTCCAAGTCTTTAATTGACCTGTATGGATACAGACAGATATAGCTGGACACCCATTGCAATTGCATGGGTCTTTTTTTTTTTTTTTTTTTTTCCCACATTATAAGATGGAGGAAAAATCACAATCCGACATGAATGTCACATTGTTACATCCACCTACGATCTGATCCAAGTCAGCAGAGGATCTAAGTTTTCCAGCTAATGAATAGATGGAACCCGTAATAAAAGAGCTTAAAAATCCATGATGCGTGTATTGTCAGATAAATGCAAACAAAACCTATTTGTTTTTAACCTAAGTAGTTAAACAAATTATTTTTTCTTTAACCACTTGCCCTCCAGAGGATCTACTTCCCACCCCCCCCCCCCCCCCCCTTCCTGACCAGGCCATTTTTTGCGATAAGGCGCTGCATTATTTTAACTGACAATTGCACGGTCTTGTAATGCTGCACTCAAATTTACACTTTTTTTTTTTATTTTATTTTTTGCGCTATAAAAAAAACGACAATTTTGAGAAAAAAACAATACTTTTGACTTTTCACTATTAAACATGTCTAGTGGAAAAATCTAATTTTTTTTTTTTTTCAAAAATTGAGGCTAAAATGTATTCTGCTACATGTCTTTGCTTAAAAAAAAAAAAAAGTTCCAATAAGTGTAAATTGGTTTACGTGAAAGTTATAGCTTTTACAAATGGCAGTGTATATACTGTATACTGGGATTTTTTGTTTGTGTGGTGGGTTTTTTTTTTTGTTTTTTTTTTAATAGTAATGGCAACGATCAGCGACTTGCAGTGGGCATTCTGACACAGCGGAAACTGACTTAAAAAGCACTGACACTGTAATAATGGCACTGGGCAGGAAGGAGTTAACATGTGGGGTGATTAAAGATTCAACTGTGTGCTGTTTTGCATACTAGGCTGTGTTTGTGCTTCACTGTAAGCACACTGCTTTGCATGGCTAAGGCATGCAAAGCAGTGTGCAGGAGCTGACTGCGGAGAGAACTCCCTGTCAGCTCCTTTGACGGACACAGCTCTTTTGATTCTCGACCATAGGGATTTATAGCACCACATTTCAGGATTAGAGCTCTAGGCAGAAAAGAACACAGCACCACCACTCGCTGTGTTGATTCCTAACTGAAGCGTAGTAAACTTTTGTCTGTTTGTTTGTTTTTTGTTTTTTTTTCCTCGGGGGGGGGGGGGGGCGCCATCAGGTTGGCCGTACGGGCCCCATGGCTTCTAGCGAGGAGGTAAACGGCGCAATTTTACAAACATGAAAAGTTTAAGTAACCATAAAGCCCTCTTTGTTTTTAGAAGCCCCAGACCTTCCTAAACACCTTCTCTTTTTTTTTTTTTTTTTTTTTTTTTTTTTTTTTTTTTTTTTTGTGTCTAATAAAAACCTCATCCCTTCTTGCTATTAATACCTTTTATTTAAATAAGGTTTTGGTTAGAATTTTTTATCAGGACAAGTAGATTGGGACCCCGACTTGGTCCCTTGGACAAGTGTGTTTTTTTTTTTTGTTTTTTGTTTTTTGTAATTTTCACACCCGTCTTTTATTTCTGGGATTTTTGTTCTTGCGGAGATCTTTTATCAATCTAGATCCAGTGGTCACACCAGTCTGGCCAACGAGTGCATGCAGACCTTTAGCTATGCGCTGGGTCGACTGCAACAGTTGCAGGGGACACAAGACTGGCTGCTGGAGCACGTGTCATAGTTACCCTGACCTACAGCCCCTCCACTTCAGTGGAGAGGAGGTAAGTAAATGCCCTCCCTTCCCTCCCCTCTTCCTGCCTGTGGTGTGGGATACGGGTACTCTCCTCTTGGGAATACCTGGGTGGGGGGGGGCTCTCTACCACTTCTGGGGGGGGGGGGTAACTGTGTGTTTGTCCCCCTACTGGGGTCCGGAAGGTTGCATTGCATCCATTGTGTGTACTGGATTGTCCTGTGGCCATTTTCCAAGAACCACAGTGACCTTGTTTGGGTAGACAGGAAGGGTGGCCATTTTGCAGTAGACCTTCCCATAGAAAGTATGGAAGCCAGATGGGGAAGTTGCATGGCAGACAACTTTCTTGTAGCCATGTGGTGGCAAGCATCTTGATTTTATTCAGTTTTCAGCATTTGTGCTTGTCCGGTCCCTAGTACTCTCGATTTGGCAGGTGCAATTTCAGGTAGAAACCGGTGGCATCCACAGTGCTTTCTTGGTGGTCTGTCAGATGATTGTAAGTCCTCCCTGGGGTACCTCCCGCCTATAGTCAGCCTGGGGTTTGTTTTTGCCCCCTTCCTGGGTGACCAGTTTTGCAGTGGTGCCTTGCCTGGCTGGGTAGCCTGTGTGGAGTATCAGGCACACATTTCCCCTTCTGATCCCCTTGTAGAGGCAGGGGGGTCCTCTGTCCCCTTAGACACACTGTCGAAGGAGAAAGCACTGGTGACTGCACTAATTACTTCCATGCAAGAGACAGTTAGGACTTGCTGAGGAAGCCAATAAGGTACCTGTCTTTTTGTTAGTCACAAACCAGCTGGGTCCACTAAGGGTTTCCCTTACCCCACCTACTTTGATAAATTTATTTACAGAGATGAGGAACACTTTTGTGGTTCTAAAGTACTTTGCGGTAAATCACCCCTTTTGAAGATGCAATTCTAAAAAAGTGGACCTCACCTTTGGTGGATCCTCCTCCTATTTTGAGGTCAAAGTACCCATGATACCAGTGGGGGAGTTCCCCTCCTTTAGGGATACAGCTGACTGCAGGGCAGAATCAGTCACCCACTCTGTTTACCATTGCTTGGTTTCAGTTGCAGCCTGTGTTGGCCACAGCCCTGGTGTCTCAGATGCTTACCAAATGAGCCAAAGTTCTGCGACAAGGTTTGAACACTGGACAGGTGTATGTGGAACTGGCGGACCAGTTGGTCCAGAGCCTGAAGTATGTATGTGATGCATCCTTAGATGCTTCCTCCGCTCCTTTCCAAGTTCTCTATTTTGGCAGTGGTGCTTTGGCGCAAATGATGGTCTGCTGATCATACTTCTAAAAAGGCCCTGGTGGACCTGCCCTTCCAGGGGGATTTTCCTTGGATGACTTGATCAAAAACCTTACGGGTGGCAAGAGTACCTTCCTCCCAAGAAGGGAAAGGAACTGCTTCGGAAGACTCCCTGGCTCCTCTGATAAGGGCTCCAAGACCTTCGAGACCCCTGTGGGTGGTGCCAAGTACTCATTGACCTACAAATTAATCAAGCCTGTGGACAATTCCACATTGGAATTGAGGTTTCTTCAAACATGCAAACTTTGCTTAAATATATAATATCCTGTGCTTCTTAAAGTATTTAGTGCGAAAAATTTGCATAGGTCCACGAAATGATTATTTATGGCTACAAAATAGAATGTATTTCTTCTCCACTAGAGAAATTCTTTCCCTCCAATCTTCATCTTCCACCATTGCGCCTACGGCTTGCTACGGTGTGGTGCAGGAGCTACTTCTCCAGGGAGTGGTTGTTCTGGTGCCCGAGCCAAAATGGTTCAGTGTTTCACTGTTCACAGTCCCGAAGAAGGATGGGGTTCACCCAATCCTGAACCAGAAGACCTTGAATTGCTTTGTGCAGGTTTAGAAATTCGAGATGGCATCCATTTGTTTGGTGGTGGCCTCGTTTCATCAGGAGAATTTTCTAGCATCCATAGACTTTAGAGATGCATAACTGTTAATTTTCATCTGCAAGAGATCAACCGTTCCTGTGCTTTGCGTTCGGGGACGCACATTATCTTTGTGGTGCTCCCTTTTGGTCTAGACTCTGCTCCGTGGGTGTTCTCCAAGGTACTGGCTCCAGTCCTGTTACTGAGACAATGGGGGATTGCCATGACTCTGTATTTGGATGACCTGCTCCTGCAGGCAGACGCCCATTCTGCATTGATGGGGATGGTGGAGATCACAACACGCTCCCTGCAAGACTTCACATGGGCCCTGAACCTCAAGACGTCTGCCTTGAACCCAACCAAGAGGCTGAAGTATCTGGGTCTGATTCTTGACTCGGAGCAGGCCAAAGTGTTTCTTCCAGCGGACAAGCTCTGAAAGCTTCGGACTGCAATCTGCTGTTGTACCGCAAGTGGTCTTCCCTGCTGTCTTGCATGCAGGCTCTGAGTCTTATGGTGTTCACTTTTGAGGCAGTCCTGTATGTGCAGTTCCATACTAGGGTTCTGCAGAGGGAAATCCTTTCCAAATGTGACAAATCTCCAGCCTCCCTAGACAACCCGATTCGCCTGGACTGGTTAACGATGTCCTCCCTTCTCTGGTGGTTCTGGTGTGCTTTTTTTTTTTTTTTTTTTTTTTTTTCCCCCTTCCACTAGACAGTAGTCACAATGGATGCCAGCCTATCCAGCAGGGGAGGAGACCTGGGTTCAACGTCAGCACAAGGTCACTGGACTCCTAAGGAGGCTTGACTGCCCTTCCATGAAAAGCTTGCCTTGAATACAATTTAGGCTCAGGTTTCTCCCTTTTGAGAGTATTTGGGATATTCCCCTGCTTACTCTCTCAAAAAGTTGCCTTCTTGATCACTTCCGTGTGGCTGGTGTCATACCTGACAGCATTATCTTGTGCTTTCCTTAAGTGATTTTTCATAAGGATAAGGTGGTTCTCCATCCATGGCTTTTTCTTTCTTCCAAAGGTGGTGTTGATTTTTACCTAAATAAGGATATTGTCCTGCCTTCCTTGTGTCCACAGCTGTCTCATCCTAAGAAGGTTGCGTTGCACTCCTTGGATGTGGACTGGGCAGTTCATTTGTACTTATCCACTACTACCTCCTTCCGGAGGTCAGGTTCTCTTTTTGTGCTCACAGCCCAAGAAAAGGCCTGGCACCTCCTCTGCCACTATTTCCCACTGGATGAGGCAGTTGATTGTTCAGGCTTATGCTATTAAAGGTCGGGCTCCTCATTTCCCCATTATGGCATGCCCCACCAGGGCATTTAGTGCCTCCTGGGTGTAACGACATCAGGCGTATGTGTCTCAGATTTCCAGGGTCCAGATTTCCCATTAGAGTTTATACTACTGATTAACTGATTTCCTATCGTACAACGGGAGTTTTATACCAGAGGGGACTGTCTATAGGTGGTACGATGTTCTCTTCTGCTTGTTGTCCTACTCCTGTAGGTGGCGCTATAAAACCCTATGGTCAAGAATGAGGAGCTGTGTCCCTCAATCTCAGACATAGGGATTTTATTTATATTACTTGTATTTTTGTTATGTACAGTAAATGAAAAAAGATGGAAAAGTTCTTTCCTTAGTTTCTGTTATAAAACGTTCCAAATAAATCTTGTTCATTTTAGGACAAAATGTATTGTGATAAAAAAATATTACATGTATACTATTTAGTCTGAAGTTACAGTCCACAAACTATGGTGTACATACAGTATATTTCAAAATTGATCAATCTCATTTCTGGAGGTCCTAAAATGCCAGGTCAGTGCAAATAGCCCTGAAATGACTCCTTTTTGAAAAGTAGATAGTCCAAGGCATTTAGTAATAGTCATGGTGAATCTTGTTTAGCAGTATTCTTTGGAGAACGATGAAAGTAGTTAAAATATATATATTTTTTTTTTTCACAAAGTTGTAATTTTAACAACGTACATCTCGTGTACAACATAGACATGCTTACAATTACACTCCAAAACACATTCTGTTACTCCTCCCAAATATGGGGATACCACATGTGAGACTTTTTTGCAGCCTAGTCACATCCAAGCCCCAAAATCCAAGAGGCACCTTCAAGTTGTTAATAATAAAATATTTCTAACATACAGCATAGGCATACTTAGAATTTCACCCCAAACCACATTATGCATCTCCTCTTTAGTAGGGCGATACCACATGTGTGAGACTTTTTCCCAGCCTAGTCACATTGAGAGATCCAAGGTCAAAGGAGCGCCTTCAGGCTCTCTAGGGGCATAACTTTCACCCTGTATCTGCCATGTTTGCTGATGATATACTATTGGATGTGCTGCTTGCCTGTGAAATAGATGATCAATACAGATCTGTTTATCAGGGTATACATTTCAGAAATGTGCAGGGCACATAATTGATAAGTGGCTTAATTTTGTATCATTTTGTCATATTCAGGGTGACTTCAGGGAGGGCACAGGGAACTGTCATTAAAATGCAATCTCATAATTTTATAGCATGTCCTGTTCATAACAAAGGAATACAATGGCATATGGTGAATGGGGTGTGTGGACCAATGGGACTGTAGCGTTTTTTTTTTTTTTTTTTTTTTTCCCCCTAATTAGAGTGAACCCACAATAGATTTAAAATTCTTCAACTGTGATGGGCATCCACTCAAATGGACAAGCATAAATGTAGGTGGATTTACTGGTGATGTACCTGTTGACATTCAGATTACTTTGGTCCACAAATTAATTTAATCAATCTTTGGAGGGAAAAAGAAAAATTTGAACTGGTGTAAAAGTTTCATTTTCTACCTGAATGCTTGGTTTTGCTCTAAATAGATGCTGCTGAATCATAAGTTAGCCATAAAGGATTTGAAAGTGCATCTGGGACAGTAGTATTAACCCTAATCCTTCTTGGCTGATGTCACACCCCACTATTTGTGCTTTGCTTTTCCAGGTGTACTGCACTGCTGGTGATCACCACTTCATCAGGGTGTACTGCACTGCTAGTTCTTGCCTGCTGCTGTTAAGCATGCCTTATTCCTATTGTAGGGTTCATCCTCTGAATCAGAGGTCATTACTGAACAACTGCTCTTCACAGGTTTATATTCTGAATCCAAATCTGACAGTGAGAGCTCCTCCCTATTACTTTCATTTGTCATGCTCCGTCTGAAAGACCTCCTTGTGAACATTTTTTTGGCCATGATGTTCAGGACACTGGTTCTAGCTAGTGATCAGGTTACGCTGACTCTGGTGACACTGTACTGATTTGACGGTGCTGGCTTTTCTGGCTCTGCTGGAACTACTGTTACTAGCGATCAGGTACACTGGTGTTGGCTGTAGTCTATGGCCTTCTCCACTTTAGTGACAAATCACAATGTGGCAAGCAATCAGGGACACTTTAGCTGGCTTCACTGGTGTTTTGGTGCTGAAAACACTGTCAGAAATAAAATCAATGATCGTTGGCTGCACTGGCTCTCTCCTATTACTGTCACTGTCAGGCAGATGATAGCTGCGCCATGCTTACATTTGGGATCGCTGTGACTGGACACAGTGATCATATGGTACAGGGCTAGTTTCTTTGGCCCTGTTATCCACTGTGTCCTAGAAGCTGCGCATGAGCAGGTGTGGGAGGCTATATATATCTGAGCGGTAAACGGATAGATCCGTGCAGGATGGATGGATGCGGACACACCGTGAAGCGAGTAGCGGAGTCAGACAGGCTGGGTCGGTAACTGTGGAGGCAGAATGGAATCAGAGCAGTAGACAAAGGATAGTCGGGTCACAGGCCAAGTTCAGCAACAGGAGGTCAGACGATCAGGAGCAGGCAGAAGAGTGGTCCAGAGGCAAGTCAGGGGTCAGGGCAGGAGACTATCAGCAGTAATCAGGAGCAGGCTGGGTTCGGCAACAAAGGTACACACAGGATCAGGACACAAGCAGAGGATAAAGACCATACGGCAACTTGGACATTGCAATGGTCAGTTTAAATAGCCCGCCCGGCGCCGTCAGATGTGCCTGGGTCCTAGTGCCTGCCTGGTGCCATCATTGGTGACAGGCGTGCCTGGGTCCTAGTGTTATGAACCACCTAGCGGGGCCTCTAGCAGTCCACAGAACAGGATTCCCCAGGGCGCGGAGTCTAAGCCCCAGTCTGCTTGTTCACCAGAGCCCCTGATGGTGGGGATGGGCTTGGAGAAGACAAGGACCAGGTCGCGACCCCTGAGTACCCCCGTCCGTGGCAGAGGGAACTGCCAGAGGTATATGCAGGTAGAGAGCCTGATGTGAAGAGGTGGAAGACTGGATCCGAGCGGATGGATGGATAGCAGAGTAGTAAGCGTAGTTAACGAGCCAGATCAGTAACAGTGGGATCAGCGTAGTACAAGGCGGCAGGCAGAAGAATAGTCGGGTCACTTGCAGGGGTTGGCAGCAGGAGTTCAGATCAGGTATGGAATATGCAGAAGAGGTCAGACTAGCCAGGGGATCAGAGCAGGAGAAGTCAGCGGAGGTCAGGTTCAGGCAGGGTCAGCAACAAATCTTAGGATCACAGGAACACGAAGAAAAGACCATACGGCAATGTGTGTCAGTGCAGGGCAGATTTAAATAGTGCGCCCTGCCCTGCTATTGGTGCCGGGCGAGCGTCCGCGATCGCAAGTGTGCATGCGTGCCCGCCGCCGTACAGGTCTCAGAGTCCATCGAATGGATCAGTGCTCCACGCATGCGCGGAGTCACTTGCCGCCACGATCCCTGACACCTAGTGCCCGCCTGCCTGTATGCCTTGTCGGGATCCTACGCATGCGGAGATTCGTGTGCTGCGGCGATCTTCTCGTTTCTTGACATTGCGCGCCCCCTCCCCCCCATGGGTAGCCTCCGGATGCCCAACTGACTCTTTTGTGGATGGTTACGAAAAAATCCCTGAATTAGTCTTGTAGCATGGACGTTCTGAGCTGGTTCCCAAGAATTTTTCCTCCGGGCCATAACCCTTCCACTTAATGAGGTACTGCATCTGACCTCTCCTTTTCCTGCAGTCTACGATTGCCTTGACCTCAAATTCCTCTTCCCCATCAATGTCTATGGCCTCCGGGGGTCTTGACCTATGATCAGGAAAAGCATCTGGTGCAGCAGGCTTCAGTAGTGACATGTGAAAGACTGGGTGTATCTTGAAGGACTCTGGGAGCGCTAATTCGTAAGCAACATCATTAACTTTACGTCTTACCTGGAATGGGCCCACAAACTTGGGTGCCAATTTCCTTGACAGACATGCCATCTTCAGGTTGGTTGTAGCCAGCCAGACTTGGTCTCCTGGGTGCAGGATCAATTCTCCCCTTCTATCAAAGGCCCTCTTGTTGTCTTCCTGGGCCTTCGCAGCTGCCTCCTGTAACACTTTGTTGTTAGATGCAAAAAAATTCCGTGTATCCTGGGCAGCAGGAACAGATCTCTGGGGTCAGGTAGGAAGGTAGGATAGTACCCGTAGTTGGCAAAAAATGGAAATTGCTTAGTGGCAGAATAACTTGCATTATTGTAGGCAAACTGCCAAGGGCAAGAGTGTCACCCAGTCATCCTGGAGAAAAGATGTGTAACATCTGAGGTATTGTTCTAAGGTTTTGTTAGTCCGTTCGGTTTGTCCATTCGTTTGCGGATTGTACGCAGAAGAGACAACTTGATTTCCAATGTTTCGTATAGTGCCTTCCAGAACCTAGAGGTGAATTGTACCCCTCAGTCAGAAACTATATCTTTAGGAACTCCATTGAGCCTTACAATTTCCTTAATAAAGATCTGCGCAGTCTCAGGAGCAGAAGGTGCATTCTTTAGTGGCAGGAAGTGGGCCATCTTTGATAGGCGATCCACCACCACGAAAATAGCAGTATGACCTTGGGAAGGTGGAAGTTCTACTATAAAGTCTTTAGTTATCATTAACCAAGGCCTTTCAGGTACTGGCAGGGGTCGTAGTAAACCCCAAGCCTTGTTTCGGGTGGGCTTATTTCGATTGCAGATGGTGCAAGTTCTCACGTATGCCTTGCAGTCCTCAGCCATATTCAGCCACCAGAACATGCGTTGTGCCAGCTCCAATGTCTTGGAAACCCCAGAGTGACCTGCCAACGGGTGATCGTTGCAATAACCCAGGACAAGAGTTTGCGCTTCCTCGGGTTCCAAGATTTTCTCCCCTTTCCATAAGAGCCCCTCTCTGCTCTGTACCATGACTCCGGGTAGACTGGGTGTTCCTACGGACGCCGTTTGCAATTGAGACGAGTTCAGATTGTAACAACAAGAAATTCCCTGCTGGCAGGATGGTGTCCTGGCTTCGGAGATTCCTTTGGGTCCCCGAACATGCTTGAGAGCGCATCTGGTTTCGTGTTTGTAGACCCCGGCCTGTAAGTGATGTGGGAAAACAAACCTGGAGAAAAACAATGCCCATCTGGCCTGGCGTGGTTTAAGGCGTTTAGCCGTTCTCAGATATTCAAGATTCTTATGGTCCGCATATATCAAGATAGGATGTAAGGGCCCCCCCCCCCCCCCCCAGCCAGTACTTCCATTCTTCCAATGCCATCTTAATTGCCAAGAGTTCTCGGGCCCCAACGTCGTAGTTCCTTTCTGCCGGAGTAAGTTTTCTGGAGAAGGCTACTGGGGGCATAAGCTCCTTGAGGCCTTTCCTTTGAAATGACTGCCCCCACTGCGTTTTTCGGACGCATCCACCTCCAGAATATAAAGAGAAGAGTCTGGATGGTTTAAGATGGGTGCTGCTGTGAACAATTCTTTCACGGTTTCAAAAGCAACCTGTGCCTCAGGGGTCCAATGGAAGCAAACCCCTAGCTTAGTGAGCTGGGTAATAGGTGAGACGAGGCCTGAAAAGTTCTTAATAAATTTTCGATAGAAATTAGCAAAGCCAATGAACCACTGAATACCTTTCTTGTTTGAGGGCACCGGCCATTCCAAAATTGCGGAAATTTTCTGGGGATCCATGGCAATTCCTGCAGTAGATATGATTAACCCCAGAAATGGAATGCTATGGTGCTCGAAGCTACATTTCTCTGCCTTAGCGTAAAGCCCGTGCTGGCGAAGTCACTCCAGCACGCTCCTGACATGACCTCGGTGTACCTCCCAGGGATGTGGAAAAGATCAGAATGTCATCCAGCTAGATGACAACAAATATCCAAGTAATCTTTAAAAACATTAATAAAATGCTGGAACATGGCAGGTGCGTTGCACAACCCAAATGGCATGACCACATACTCGAAATGACCAAACCGAGTGCAGAAGGCTGTCTTCCATTCATCCCCTTCTCGTATGCGGACCAAGTTATATGCCCCTCTCAGATCCAATTTAGTAAAAATAGTGGCAGTCTTCAGTCTCTGAAACCGTTCAGGAACCAGAGGAAGGGGATAACTGTTCTTTACAGTGATCTTATTCAGTTCTCGATAGTCCACACAAGGCCTCAAGGACTTATCCTTCTTTTCCACAAAGATTCTGGCTCCAGCTGGTGAAGTGGAGGGACGGATGAATCCCTTTTTGGAGGTTCTCATCAATGTAATCTTTTAACACCCCTAATTCTCGTTCCGATAAAGGGAAGATTCGCCCGAATGAGATTTCAGACCCGGGAAGTAGATCAATCCAGCAATCCTAGGCTCGACGAGGAGGAAGAATGTCTGTCTGCTCCCCACTTACTGAACACATCAAGGTAGCCATGGTAAACCGGGGGAATTACTTGAGACAGTTCTGCGTCAGTCCATGCACAGCAGGGTCGGTGTGACTGAGGGTGTCATGGGTAAGCAATGTTCCTGACAATAAGCTGAAATCTACCACAATGCTCCGGTTATTAGGAAATCCTCTCATATCCAATTAGCACATGTGAATAGAAAACATACTCTCCATTGTGCAATATCATCCAGCTAGTTTATTGGTAACAAAACCCCCCTTAAAACTGCACTCGCAATGAGTAAAAAAACCAGCAAACATTGATTAGGAGCCACAGGCTCTGTCTCCAGCATCTCACCCACCCTCAACCAAGATGGATGATATTGCACAAGGGCGAGTTTTCTATTCACATGTGCTAATTGGATATGAGAGGATTTCCTAATAACCAGAGCATTGTGGTGGATTGCTGGGTATATAAAGATATACTGGTTTATCACCAGCACATGGTGAGTGTGCATTTTGATGGGGTGTTTTGAGCACTGGATGTCACGTTGGTGAAGGAGGATCTCATAATACCATTATTTCATTTATGAAAGGATCATTCATGGATTTTTTTTTTTTTTTTTTTTTTTTTTTTTAATGGACTTATTGATTTTTGATATTTATTCATGTGCACATAAGTGGTGGCGGATATATTTATCTATTTATTAATTTATACATGAACATTCACATTTATTTAATTGTAGGTGTAGGGTTGCGCTATTTGTGGTTGGTTGTTATCACACTTTTCATTATTTACAGTCATTATTATTAATAGCAGCTCCTACCATATATAATTTTCATTGAAGTACATTGGCGCAATGATGTTGGTTTATTAAGTGTCCTGTGAGATATTTATATTGACACTGGTGGTGATCAACCTTTTGGTCTTAATGCATCTTCGCACAGGGAAACACACTGCTGGGGGGGCGATAGTCTGGCAGGTGTGAGGCTAATTCCGCGGGAAAGTTCAAATATGTATCCGAAGCACAGGTTGGAGCTGGGGAGGCCGCTGGTTCTGGCAGGAGTTTAGTCTCGGCCACGCCACCATGAGGGTACGCCATGATGGTCTGGGGGCTGGAGGTCTGGGTACCCTGGAAGGAGCATTTAATGGCAGATCGGGCAGGAGTCCTGTGAGTGTCGTTTGTTTTCCTGTGCTTTGTGGAGCTCATGCCAGGGCTGAAAGGATGTATGTAGAATGTAGTGCCGGAGGGAGACAGAAGCTCAAGAGATGCACATCTTCACGCCGCCAAGTCTAAGCCACACCCCCTTAAAATGCCTTTTTAGATTGGGCAAAAAGATTGAGTGGGGGGCACTTGTGAGCAGCGACTGAAGATGGCCGCTTAGTTGGTACGCTCCTGCCCACCAGACACAAGCCTCTCTGCTGGCTCCCAGGGGGGGGGGGGTAAGCTGCCCACCCGCTACCCCTCCCTGGATCGTTACTGTACACCCCAATCGATGGGAAGAAACCGGGGGCCGCCCACACTTCTAGCGCTTGGCAATCCGTGCTGGAGCTTGTGGCCTACTCGCCAGCGGTTCCCCCTGAAGCCCCAGCCTCAATTTCGCTACCTACGGGTGAGTCAGATCCCATCTATGACACAGACGCTGCATCAGAGGCACCCCTGCAGCGCCCTACACTGGCACATTGGGATGCTAAGCTCCTGGATCGCTTTAAATCCATGCTGTGGGTCAAATTGTCTTCCGCTACTTCCAGGCTGGCTGAGTGTCTCTAGAGAAATTAGGGAGCTGGGAAATCATATGAACGATCTTGAGGATAAAATGGATGCTGCTCCTGCTTGAAGATTTTGAGAACAGTTCCCACCAAGGTAGCCTATGCCTGCGGGGTATTCCTGAAACCATTACGGATCTCACGTCAACTGCTATCGCTCTGTTCCGGGAGCTGGCCCCTGCCATTCCTATTGACCGACTCGAGTTTGACCGCATACATCAAGCATTGGGCCTCCGATAGCCAGAGGGGCCCCCAAGAGTGCAATAATACAAGAACTTGCTAATGTCCAAGAACTATTCTCTTGGCGGTCCAGAATAACCCAGACCTCAGTTTCCAGGGGCATCTCTACCAGCTTTTCTTGGATCTCTCCCAGCTCACCCTTCAGAAACGTCACCAGTTGAAGCCCTTCACTGCGGTCTTGGTGAATCGTAGAATCAGATAGGGCTTTTCGTTCTGCCTCACCTTCGACTATCAAGGCCATTGCCATGCCGGAGGAAGCTCACTCTCTTCTGGAATCCTTGCATCTTATGCCGCAGGGAGGTACTGCGCAGAGCCCGACGCATTCATCTGTATACCAGGCAGGGCCGCTTCCTCTGGGTCACCTTTTGGGAGAAGTCATCCAGCTGGAAGAGGGCCCTCATGCGGACTCCCCTGTGTTCCAGTCCGACCTGCTCTTCACCGGGCTGAAGCCGTGTTCAGGACTTACTTCATTGTGCCTCATCGTTGAATCTGTTTGATGGGACCGTGAGTTTGGTCTTTTTGGCTCCCCCGGTTTTGGCCCTGGTTTGCTGGTTGGGGTCCTGTTTGATCATCTCCCCTGAGTCCCTCCTTAGGTAGGGGGTCACCGACTGGACTTGAGCTCTGAGACTGTCCTCCACTATAGACTATTAGGGGTCTTGGCGAGGGTGGCCAGATTAGTGGGGATAGCTTGGGCCGATAGTTTCCCTGGGATCCCGGGGAGGGAGGTTGGTTGGCCCTTATTCAGCACCAGGCTGATTATCTTGCAGGGGTGCTGGAGCGGGGGGACCATCTGGGCTGAGTAGATTGGGTTCCGCTGTACCTGTGGTTCTTTTCCCAGTGGGGGTTAGGTCCCTAAGTTAAATACCAGCAGGAGGGTTTTCATGGGTGTGTCCCACTTCCTGTAAACCCTTATTCATATTGATGTGGGATGTAGTCATGTTGTTGAACATTTTATGTTTGTTGCCCCTTGCTCTCTGGGGTCCTAGGTTATTGATGTATTCATTTGCAGCCATGTGTCCGGTGGTTGAGCCACCCCAAATTCCTATCCTTTGAGTATAGGATGCATTTCTCCATAGGTGTGATATGGCTATGCCATTGTACATATTTTTGTTTTCTTTTTTTCTCCTTTCTCGCTTTCCTGTTTTTTTCTGTTCTTCTTCTTTTCAGCAAGGTTTCGGGATGCTGTGGATTGGCTATCCCTGTCCCTGGAAGGGGTCCTTCATGGCCGACCTATGCCTTCTTTGCTGAGCAGATTGCACTGATCCCACCATGGCTTCACCCCTCTTGAAAGTACATTCACAAAACGTACAAGGTTTTAATTCGCCTCGGAAGTGGTCTTCTATCACCTTTAAATCTCAGCACGTTGATGTGGTATGCCTGCAGGAAACCAAGTTTTCCCAGTCCTCCACCCCCACGGTATCTTTCGCCTCATTATCCCACTTTCTACATGGCCTCAGCTCCTGAGAAACAACAGGGTGTTTTTTGATAACCTTCAAGCGCAATCTCCCCTTCACCTGTGTCTGGAATATAGCGGATCCCACGGGCAGGTATCTACTTTTGCAGGGCACCCTTTGGGATCAGGAGGTCACCTTTGTCTCCTATTATGCCGCTAATTGCTTTCAGCACAAATTTGTCCCGCATCTTTGTTCTACCATTTCCCGTCACTCTAAGGGCCTTCTGCTCCTTTTGGGGGATTCGAATGTTACTTTGGATTCCGCATTGGATCGGCTCGATTCTCAGGGGGCAGCTCCTTCTTACGACTTGGTGCAGAAGGCACGTATGTGCTCACTCCTGTAGTCTGCGGGGCTGGTAGACATTTGGAGGGAACTTCACCCTACTGAGCGTGACTTTACGTTGTACTCCAATCCTCATGACAGTGTTTTGTTTTTTTTTTCTTGACCACTTAGTTATGCAGGTGCAACAGCTTCCATTAGTCAGGGGGATATCTATCCCTTCCTCGCCCTGGTCGGACCATGATCGGTCCTGGTCCCTCATTCTCGGGTATGGCGAGTCGCCCTTTTCATTGGTGTATTAATGAGTCTTTGTTGACTACTCAGGTCACCTGTCCGCAAAATATGTCCGTATGAAGGACTCCATTTGCTGACCAATCAGGATCTGTTTCCTCGGCAGTGCCCCTATGGGAGGCACATAAAGCTACGGTGCGAGGCCACATTATACAGCTAGGTGTGGTTCAAAAGCAGCAGCGGTAGCAGCACCTTTAGTAACTTCATTCTCTTTAGGCCTTGGCAAATGTTCATTGGAAGTCACACCCATCCATGGCCCATAAACATACGCGAGACACCCTTGCCGCAGAACTGGACTTGCTTCTTCAGAGGCTGATCGGGCCCTACGTTGGACCAAACATAAGTTGTTTTGTTTTGTTTTTTTTATACCTGTGCTAATAAGCCAGGTCTGATGCTGGTTAGGAAACGTATTTCTGTGGGGAAACCCTATAAGCCGGTCCAGTTATTTAAATCCTTGTGGCCCCAGGTCCAGATGGCTTCTTGGGTCTCTATTACAAGAAATTTGCAACTCTGTTGGTGCCCTTTTTGGCTAGTTACGACAGGGCTCTTTGCCCTTTACGAATGCGCTCAGAGCCCATATTTCACCGCTAGCCACCAGGGACACTAACGGGGGCACCTTCTACCCGCCAGCCACCATCCCGCCAGGGACCTCCAGACGCCGTGCCCTGCATCATCTCCAGACACCGTGCCCCAGCACCCACGGCCGCCGGCCTACAGCACCCACAGACTGCAACTTGCCAGCTGCTGACCCAGCCGCCCACCACTTTCACTCTCCTCCTACAGATGGACACAGATGAACTCCGCCACGACGTGACACTCTCCGCATCATCACGCCCTGATATGAAACCTCTCACCTCCCCGATCTGACCAGCACTCCGCTCACCCTAACATGCCACCTGCACTCCTCCTCGTATTCCTCTCCTCCATTCCCAAAATTGCCTCCCCCCTACTCCCCCAAAACAGCTCTACGTTGCTGCTTTACTTCTTCCTTCTCCCCACTACGGCTCTCACCACCTCCTCCTAATACTCCACTCTCCCGCCGACCCTCACGCCACCACTAACAGATCCACTCGCTCCTGCACATCCCGTTCCCATGCCACCTTCCTCACCCTTCTCCTAACCGCCGGGGACATCTCCCCGAACCCTGGCTCCCCACTCCCCCCTCTAGGCTCCCGCCAGCTGCTGCAACCCCCTCAACCTCATACCCGTCCCCCTCCTCCCTGCATCCACCCCTCCTCTTTTGGTTGCACTCCTGAATGCCCACTCGGTTTGCAACAAGCTCACCGCCATCCATGACCTCTTTGTCTCCCACTGCCTCAACCTCCTAGCGGTCACCGAAACCTGGATCCAAGCCACTGACTCCACCGCCCCTGCAGCACTCAACTATGGAGGCCTCATCTGGACCCACTCACGCAGTGGTCGCAGAGGCGGCAGGGTCAGCATGCTCCTGTCACCGCTGAGCACCTTCCAGGTCCTCCCTAACCCCCCCTCCCTATCCTTCTCCTCCTTCGAGGCCCACTGCTCTTCTCTCCCACCCCCCTGAGGATTGCAGTAATCTATCGGTCTCCTGGATCCATATCCCTCTTCCTGGACGACTTTGCCGCCTGGCTTCCCTTCTTCCTCTCCTCTGAGCTACCGACCATCATCCTTGGGGATTTCAACATCCCCATCAACAACCTGGCTACTTCCTAACCTCCTCTTTCGCGCTCACACAGTGCACATAGTCCTCCACCCACACCGATGGGCACCCTGGACCTCGTTTTCTCCCACCTCTGCACCCTCCACAACTTCACGAACACCCCCTTCCCCCTCTCTTACCACCACCTCCTCACATTTTCCATCTCCCCCTCCTCTAACTCGTGCCCCCCCCCCCCCCCCCCCCCCCCCCCCCCCCCCCAAGCGTCACACCATCACTAGCCGTAACCTCCGCAACCTGAACCCGGCCCATCTCCACCTGGCAGCTAACCGTCTGTACGACAGTATCCTTCAACTGTCATGCCCTGACCTGGCCACTACTGTGTACAACGTCTCACTGTCAACTCCCCTAGACTCCCTGGCACCCCTAACCACGCGTAACATCAGACCCCACCCGCTTCAACCCTGGCAGAATCCCAGATCCCCTCGAGCGTTCTCCCTCTACAAATCCGCCTTCCTCACCTACACCACCTCCCTCCACGCCGCCAAACAAGCCTATTTCGTAACCCTCATCAACACCCTCTCCACCTGTCCTCGCCGGCTCTTCTCCACTTTCAAATCCCTGCATTCCCCCCCCCTCCCCCTCCACTCAGTACCTCACTCACCGCCCACGAGATTGGCAATCATTTCCAAAACAAGATTGACGCAATCTGTAAGGAAATTGTCAATTCACAATCCACCTCTCCACTTAGCCTCCCTCCCTCCATCACCCCCTCTACTCTCCCCTCCTCTGACCTCGCAGCCGCACTGCCCCCCACCATACCGAACGCCCCGCACACTACCACCTCCCCAACACTCCGCTCCCTCGGCCCTGCTACCACTGAGGAGGTCACGAAGGTCTTCACTGAAGCCCGCCTCACCACTTGCCCCCTGGACCTTATCTCCTCACAACTCCTCCAGTCACCCCCCCTCCTCCATCATTCGCTCCCACACCCACATCTTCAATTTCTCCCTCTCTACTGCCGCATTTCCCTCCCCCTAAAGCATGCACACATCACCCCCAATACTCAAAAAACCCTCCCTTGACCCCACTGACCTAAATAACCTTAGACCCATCTCCCTGCTGCCATTCACTTCCAAGCTCCTTGAGCGCGTAGCCTACAACTGCCTAAGCGCCCAACTCACGGAAAACCACCTCCTTGACCCACTACAATCTGGCTTCCGTCCCCTACACTCCAGCGAAACCGCCCTACTTAAAATCACTAACTACCTGCTAACCGCCAAAGCTAATGGCCACTACTCAGTCCTCCTGCTCCTCGACCTCTCTGCGGCCTACGACACAGTCGACCACCCCCTCCTCACTAAACTGCACTCCTTTGGTGTCAGGGACGCTGCTCTCTCCTGGTTCTCCTCCTTCCTATCCCAACGCTCCTTCAGCGTCACCTACAACGCTGCCACCTCCCTCTCTCCCCCTCTCTGTTGGAGTCCCCCAAGGCTCTGTCCTCGGACCCCTCCTTTTCTCAATCTACACCTCCTCCCTTGGCAAACTGATACACTCCCACGGCTTCAATTATCACCTCTATGCCAACGACACACAAATTTACCTCACCCCCTCACTCTCGGCCCACATCGCCCACCTCCTGAACGACATATCAGACTGGATGTCGCTCAATTTCCTCAAGTTAAACCTGTCCAAAACTGAGCTAGTCTTCCCCCCCCCCCCCGTCCTCTCCATCACGGCTATCAACACCACCATCAATCCCACCCCACACGCCAAAGTCCTGGGTGTCACCCTGGACTCAAACCTTTCCTTCCAACCTCATGTCCAATCACTATCAAAGTCATGCAGGCTCCACCTCCATCTCCAAGATACGCACGTTCCTCACCCCAGACAGTACTAAACTCGTACACTCCATTATCTCACGCCTGGACTACTGCAACTCCCTTCTCACTGGCCTACCCAAACAAATGCTATCCCCACTCCAGTCTATCTTGAACTCAGCGGCTAGACTCATCCACCTCACCAACCGCTCCACATCTGCCACCCCCCCCTTTGCCAATCCCTTCACTGGCTCCCGATTGCCCAACGCATTAAATTCAAATTACTAACTCTGACATACAAAGCCATTCACAATACTGCCCCAAACTACCTAACTGACCTGATACCCAAATACTACCCTACCCGTGCCCTTCGCTCCTCACAGGACCTCCTACTCTCCAGCTCCCTGGTCTCCTCCTCCCAAGCCCAACTGAAGGACTTCTCCAGGACTTCCCCCATCCTCTGGAACTCCCTACCCCAATCCATCAGACTGTCTCCTACCCTCCTCACCTTCAGGCGCACCCTAAAAACCCATCTCTTCAGGGAAGCCTACCCCACCCTCACTTAACAGATCTCCTCCATCCCCCACAGCCACTTCCTCCTGTACCACTATCCCCTCCCTCCTAGATTGTAAGCTCGAAAGAGCAGGACCCTCGAACTCCTTGTGTATTGTATTCTCATGTTCTGTCCCCCTCGCTAATGTACAGCGCTGAGCACACCCTTCGGTGCTATATAAACACTGTATAATAATAATATTTCCATGATTCCTAAATCAACAGAAGATGTGCAGGAACCACAAGCCTTTCAGCCCATTTTGCTTCTTAATGAAGATCTTGGGCAAGATTCTCAGCCTTCGGATCAATAAATATTTGTGTAGCCTAGTCCATAGGGACCAAGTGGGTTTCGTCCCCGGGAGGCAGGCGGGCGAGAATGATCGTAAGGTGGTTCACCTTATACACCTTTTGCAACAGCGGAAAATTCCGGAATTCTTGCTGTCTGGACATATGTAAGGCTTTCGATTACTTATCCTGGGAATATCTGCGGTTCGTGTTCTCCCACTGGGGTTTTCGGCGATTCTGTTCTTTCTTGGATTCAGGCTTTGTACTCTTCCCCTTCAGCTTCGGTCAAGAATGCAGGGTATTTCTCGGATCCCTTTCCTATTTGGCAAGGGATGAGACAGGAATGTCCCTGTCTCCGGCACTTTGTTCTGGCGCTTGAGCCGTTGGCCTTGTTGCTCAGGGCTGATTGTAACGTATCGGGGGTCCCATTTTTTTTTTTTTTTTTTTTTTTTTTGGCTTCAGTGCCTTCTTGTTTAAAATTAATAATCATTGAAATACAAAGAAATTGAGTTTTCCTTTAAAGATGTTTTTATAACGCCTTATTTTTATATTCTAGACCAGTGGTCGGCAAGCCGCGGCTCGCGAGCCACATGCAGCTCTTTACACGCTTTAATGCGGCTCTTGTGTGCCGGGCGGCGGCTCTTGTGTGCCGGGCGCCCGCTCCCCTCCCTCCTCTCGGGCGGCAGGGACTCTGCAGCATGATCCAAAAAAAAACAGCCAGGGCAGCGCGCTCAAATGCAATGATTGGCCAGTCTCTCTGCCACTCACATCCTGATAGCCAGTAATTGGCTGTCAGGATGTGTGTAGGCGGGGCAGCGTGACGAACGTGAGAGGAGCTAGGCTCCTCTCACAGTCCGCCCTGAAGACCGGAATGGCGCGGGAACACGGCGAGAGGAACGCGCGGAGCAAAGGTAAGTGAATTGACACAGGGGGAACTTGGCTTACTACTTGCTACTTACTACTACTATATGGGGGATGAATTACTATATGGGGGATGAATTACTATAAAAACTTATTGAAACTAAAAAGTGTACCATTCTATGTATTTTCAGTTTTAAAACTGTGGCTCTCAAAATAAATTTCAATCGTGGTTTTGGCGAGATTTGGCTCAGTTGAAGAAAAAAGGTTGCCCACCACTGTTCTAGACAATCTGAAACCTTACACTTGGGAAGACTCTTATTTGTGGCCAATTCCCCAGATTACAGAGAAATTGCACGCTTGATTCAGACTATGAATCTTAAAGCCTCCTCCTTAAAAAGAAATTACTTGATAAAGGCTAGAAGGCAGATATTATTGACAAAGTATGATTAGAATGTGCCCAGGTTAACACCACCCATGGGGGTAATAAATTGACTACTTCATTTGATGTTAGATTCATCACCAATTTTCTCTGAGTTTGGAGACACGGAGCAAAATATTCCAATGGAAATTATATTTTCCATCTGTCTGAATTTACAATGTTATTCCCCCTCCCCCCCTCCCCCCCCCCATACCCAGTTTTGTATATAGAAGGGCCCCTAACAGTAAAAACAAACTTGCGCCCAGCAAACTTCAAATTTCCCACAGACCCAGTTCTCATCTCATTACCTTTTTTTGCAATCTGATAGGTATGTACCATTGTAAAAAGGGTATCTGAAAAATGTGTCCATTTGTTCAACATTGAAAAAAATCCTTCCTTGATTGTGATGGCAGATCATTTGCCTTAAATTGATTTTTCACTTTCTCCACTGTTTTTATAATATACTGCCTGTCATGTCCATGCAGACTCCTCCTATGCCTGTGCCAGATTTGGTCAACACAGAAGACTTATTGAGGCCAATTGGTTTCTGTGCAGAAGTGCACCTGATTTTGCACTTTCCAGCTTTAGTAAATAAAAGACTGCCAATAACCGACAAGTCTGTTTGCAAATGATCAGCTGTGATTGGACACAGCTGATCACATGGCAAAGGGCCACTGTGATTGGCCCTTTACCACAATTTGTGATCAGCTGTGTCCAAAGGATAGTGGTCAAAGAGCACACCCAATGCGCGCCACAGGGGCCATGTGAGAGGCGTGTTCTGGGAGGACATGTATAGACCGGCTCAGTCCCACCCCGTGAAGACTGAGATTGAGCTCTGCAGCCACTTATGCAGCAGTTTTCTTATTCTGGGTCATAATCCTGTGCAATGTCCTTTTTGTCTCTATCGGTCAGTTGACCATGTCGACTGCTCTTATGTTTATCAGACAACTTTTTCCCAGAAACTGCTGTCATAATCTTTGATACTGTACCTCATGACATGGCAAATAAATTGGCAACTTCAGTAACGGAGGCACCATCTAAGCGGACACCAACAATTTTCCCTCTTTGTAACTCGGTAAGCTCTGACATGACTCCGTATTACTAGCAGCGCACACAGTTAATGACGAAAGTGAGACTTCCCACCTGTTAGATAGGTGTCTCATCACACAGCAGAAGCAAAAGAACGTTACATCACTTCCGCTTTCAATGCAAAACATGTCGTCATTTTCACACCTGCAAACCATGTAGTAGTTTGATTTTGTTTTCAAAAACTTCCGTTTTTTTGTTTATATAGCAAAAAATAACCCAAGCAGTTATTACAGTAATATTAAAGGCAGATTATTCTTGTTTAAAAATAACAAACATGTCATACTTGCTCTGCGCAGAGGTATTGCACAGAGCAGCCCTTATCTTCCGGGGTCCTCCACCTATGCTCCTGGTCCCTCCCTCCTGCCTAATACCCTCATAGAAAGCAGCTTGCTATGGGGGCACCCTAGCATGCTAGCTCCCGAGCTACTGCTCTGTGTGTCCATTCACATATGGAGTGCAGTTCAGCCCCACCCCAGCTCATTGGTTCACTCTTTGACAGGAGCAGAGCCAGTGAGCAGAGAGAGAGCCGATGCTCCTGTGCACATTGCTGAATCGAAATGGGACTCGGGTACATTTTTTGCAGGGCTGCCGCACACAGAAGGATTTTTACCTTCATGCATAGAATGCATGAAAGTAAAAAACCTTGAGCCTTTACAACCACTTTCTTTTCCTCTGTCTGTTTTAAAAAAAATTATACAAGTGTCATGTATGTGCAGTGTTGCATGACTAAGTAAATTTCATTCAAAGTGTGACAACGCTAAAATCTGAAATGGCCTGGATTGGAAAGGAGTGAAACAGTCTGGACTTGAAGTGGGTTAATTAAATGGGTTTTTTTTTTAAATTTATATTAAAAAAAGTTTAGGTCCTAATTTACACAAGTGGTTGGGAGCAGTAAAACCACACGTTTGAGCATTTTTACTGCCTCTCAACTGCATCCCTTAAGTAAAAAAGCAGTGGCCAGTTGTTTACACATGTGATGGCTGCAATGCTTTTACTCACAGCCACAGTAGGAATTTCACCCCCTGTAGCACTCGGAGGGCATCATTACCTCTAGAACACAGCCCATTTAAGGGAACAGAGCTGTGCTGCAACCGCCGCTCAACATTGCCAGATTACCATGCTCGAAATGTATGCATTGTGCATTTAGGTTGCTAAAAAAGGCAGTGATGCCTCCTCACTGCCATACCACAAACGTATGCGTTGTTTAGGGTGATATAATGCCTCCTTGTCAAATTCTTTCTGAAGAGTGATCTGAACATGGAACTCTGCCATTCTGCATGCATGAGTGGCAGAAGGTATACAAATGAGTTAACCTAAATACCCCAAAACATTTTTTTTCTTTTTATATTCAAAATTAAATTTATTTATTTAATTTTTTGGATTATGTTGCAGATAGTGAATAGGGAAGACTAGCAATACCTGTCTGTGTGATTGATAGCAGTGGAAGTCAATGGCTCATGCTGCTGTGTCTCCTCCAATGAGGAGAGAGAGAGCCGAGGGTCCTGCGCACAGCACTGGATCAAGATCAGGCTCAGGTAAGTATTGGGGGGGGGGGGGGGGGCTGTGGAGGAGCAGCACACAGGTTCTTTTTTTTTTTTTTTCCTTCATGCATAGAATGCATGAAGGAAAAACACCTTCAGCCATTACAACCATTTTAAATCACAATTTTATAATATTTTAGGCTATAATTGTTATCTCCCCATCATCGGATCTTTTGTGATGAATTGTCGAAATAGTTATGGATACCATTTCCAAATGTTCTCAAAATGCAGCAATTGCTATTATGGGTTTTGGAATCCTGGCCATACAGATGTAACAGAGGAAAGACAAAAAGGAGGCTGTGGTGCAAGAAATGGCTACTGAGGCGAGACTAGTACTCCCACATGTCTCTGTTGAGAGAATAATCCAGATGATTTTAGAAATTATTTGCGAATGAATGACAACTGCTTTAATCAAATCCTGACTGCCGTGAAGTCGCACATTGCAAAGATGAATACCATTCTCAGAGAAGCAATCAGTGCTGAGCAACGGTTGATTGCCACACTATGGTATCTGGCCACAGGAAGCAGCCTGCAGGATTTGAAATTCACCACTGGCTTTTCACCGCAAATCCTTGGAGTAATAATTCTAGAGACCTGCAGGGCCAACAAAGTCCTACAGGATGAACACATTAAGGTCCAATTCAGTTTTTAATTTCCATATTCTAAATCCAAAATCATTAATGCTCATTATTTTTTTAATGGAAAATAATGTCTTTCTGAATTTCCTTCCTGAAGTTTTGAAAATACCTACGCTAAAGTGTTGTGTATATTGTCTTACCAATACTTTTTCTTCTTTGGTTGATTACAAACAATTCTGAAGAGTGGAAGGAAGTTGCTAGGCAATTCCATGAACAATGGCAATTTCCCAACTGTGGCTGAGCTATTGATGGGAAACAAGTTAGAATCAATCCTCCACCAAACTCTGGCTCCTACTTCTACAACTACAAAGGCTTGTTTAGTATAATAATGCTGGCAGTGGTAAATGCCAAGTATGAGTTCATCTACCTTGACATTGGCAAGAACGGTCGCAATTCTGATGGTGGAGGTATTGACCAGACAGAATTTAAAAAAAAATGCATGCTGAATAGAACCCTTAACCTACCCAACTGTGATGAAAAAGTTGAAGGGATGAACTTCGTATTTGTCGTTGATGAAGCCTTTGCACTGGGTGAGAATTTACCGAAGCCATTCCCTATGCGGAACCTTTCTAGGGAGCAAAGGATCTACAATTATAGACTATCCCGGGCAAGGAAGGTGGCTGAGAATGTATTTGTATATTGCTTGATTATTGGAGGTGAGGAAATTCCGGAAACATTAGCAAGAATACCAAAGTTAACCTAGTCCTCTGCTGCTGTGTACTGCACAATTTCCTTAGGTGGAGTACAGACAGGTACATAACTGTCCTCTCATGTGAAAGTGAAGCATAAATGGCTGCAAACAGTTCACGTAGTGAACATGAAACCATTGGGGGGTTGGCACCCCTTGCTATTGGCCATCCTCGATTGCCCACACAAAGTGCTCGGCAAAATCGCATTAATTATATGAACTATTTTAATGGAGTTGGCGCAGTTGAATGGCAAAATGATTAAACGCCAAAAACTATCACAAGCAAATTTTCAAAAATGTGATGAAAATCGGCATCTAAATAGTTCTGGTGCCCCATCGTTGGTGTCAGTGGGAGGAATAGTGCCCCATCGTTGGTGTCAGTGGGAGGAATAGTGCCCCATCGTTGGTGTCAGTGGGAGGAATAGTGCCCCATCGTTGGTGTCAGTGGGAGGAATAGTGCCCCATCGTTGGTGTCAGTGGGAGGAATAGTGCCCCATCATTGGTGTCAGTAGGAGGAAAAGTGCCCCATCATTGGTGTCAGTGACACCAATGACGGGGCACTATTCCTCCCACACTGATACTAATGATGGGGCACTATTCCTCCCACTGACACCAATCATGATTGCATTGCTGTGCTGTCCCCTGCTCCAACCTGGGCTCCCTCTCTCTCCCATCCACAGCCAGCATACCTGACTGCAGCTTCACCATCTGCTCTGCCCAGATCCCAGCCACACAGACACTTAACTTACCGATCAGCTGTCTTCCTTGTCCGGCCGCTCTTCACCGGCTCCGGCTGGTCCCTCACTTGATCTTTTTCAATCTTTGCGCTGCCACTCTGCGCCTCCTCTTCAAACTCCGCATCCTCGCCAATGATTGGCAGCCTGTGTGCCTTTCTTGAGCTACAGATCCGGCGGCCAATCACCAGAGGAGGCAGAGCTTGCAGCGGGAGGGATAGGCTGCCCAGTGATCCCAGGGGTGTGGCCAGATGAGAGGGGCGGCATGTCATCCCGTCCACATCGCGATCAAGATCCAGGGAGATGAAGACACCCTCTCCACCCCTCCTCCAGCAGCAACTCCTGGACCTGATAAGAGTGGGATACGGAGTTGAAAAGACAGGTAAGAAACAGAAGCCCCTGTCCTTTTCCCACGGAAGTGTCCTTTCCGTGGGAAAGGGGGGTAGGTGCTGGCCCCCTGAAAAGTGCCGCCCTATGCCCCTGCATACATGTTCATTGAACTTTACTGTTACATACTTAGTTTCTCAAAAATGAAATATGTTAATTTTTGGTAAGCTATTATGTAGGTCACAATGACCTATGCACAGGTCAGCAGCCACTCCAAGGAACATTTTAAAGTAGAGCAATGCACAAACACACAAAAATGTGCAAAATGTTGGTATGTATTTGTATTGTTATTGCTTATTTATGTAGTGTAAACATAATACATGTGTATAGAGGTAGAAAATAAGGAAATACCCACGTAATGTAGTGCAATATAATTATTTTGAATTAAAGGACTGTAGGAAGATCAACTGGAAGCATGATCAAAGATTGTTTTTATAAGGTCAAAATATCCAAATGTCACCCAAGCACTGGAGATATAGAGAACTTAAGAGTGATTTTTCCATAATTACCAAAAATTATGGATGGTGATTGCAATCAGTGAAGCCTGCAGAAGGACCACTCTATTACAGGATAAGTTCACCTTTCGGCAAAACAAAATTGCACAGCAACGCTGTTTTTAAGAAGTGACAGCTGTAAGAGGAACTTCCCATACTTCTCTCACAGGAAAGGGGGGGGGGGTAACGGGCAGCGGCATTGGGAACATGTTACATATTCCACCCTAAAAATGGGTGGAACATAACATGTTCCCAAGGGAGATGTTGCACGAAAGGTTTAGAGAAACAATTTACATTAAGTATCAAGAGGATAGCTTTGCAGTGTGGGGTTTCTAGAACCTGCTGCTTATTTCCTTCATTAGCGCACATATTGTAACACCAGACATTTACATGGAAAACTGAGCATAACAAAAAGCCAATGAAATTCTGTACACACATTTTAACATGTAATGAACAACAACAAGAACGCAAAACGGAAACATGTTGACAACTCTCTTGCCAGCTAGAATTTGCCAATGAGGTCTATGAAGTCCTCCAGTCTGTGCAGTAGTGAACATAACAGATTCTCTAATTTTATGTAGTTCACCACAGCACTGGAATAAACAGATGGTTTGTCCTCTTTATGATGGTTTGTAAACAGTAGATGGTTTGTCCTCTTTATGATGCCTTGATGATCCTGCAGAAAAGCCAAAATGTGAAAAATTTCATATTCTCCATATGATTGCAAAGGTTGTATTTGTTTCACCTTTTTCACTTTCAGCATTCAATGCATGAAGTAAACTTCCCACAACTGGAAAGGAGTGGGGCTGAGCCACGCTATGAGTGTCTCATAGAAACACAGAGCTGGCTCTGCAGCAAGCACATATGGGTGACCCCATTTCAAGCAGCTTGCTAGGGGGCACTAAGTAGGGGGGAGTGTCCAGGAGCATCGGAGGGGGTAGGTAAGTGGTGGATCAGGCCTGCTGTGTGCAAAACCTTAGCAAGGAAAAGGTAGTTATTTTTTTTTATTTTTTAAATTGTAAACTACAAAAAATAAAATAACTGGTACATCCACCCAACAAAAAAAATGAATACCTACTGTGCTTGGATTCTTCATAAAGTACTGTTGCTGACCACTGTTGTGTTGAATGCCAACGAATGTGCAGTTACAAATACACAATATATGCTCTAAACATGTACAAATATTATTTGTACATACCTGTGGATTGCTCCTCTATATAGGATCCTAATGTTTGTTCAAGTTCCTGGTCTTCAGTTCAAGCCGCCATGGTCTTAACATATTTGTTTTCTCTTTGCAAGCTACTTCTTTGTTTTCCTTAAAAAAAAAAAAAAAGTGTAAACTTATTTGTGCAGAAAAGAAGAAAAAATAAATTTAAAAAAAATCTTCCTTTTTTTTTTTTTTTGATGAGTTGGTGAATGTGGCCTAGTTTGGTCCAGTTCCCTGTGTTTAAGATCTGACCATCTTTTCCTGAGGTGATCTTTTGAGTGCAGGATGCCATATTTATTCTTGAGAACTTCTATCACCTAATCCAGAATCTTATCTTTCCTTGTATTTGGCTTTCTGTAGCTTTTAAGCTTGCCATCGTAGTCATTTCTTTCAAGCAGGAACACAAGCTCCACCATTTCTCCTCTGCTCATGGCTGTAGCCTTCATTTTTCTTGCAACCTTCTTGCTGCGCTCTTTCTTGGCAGGCTGTGTCTCCTCTGTGTCCTCCATGCTGCTTGCTGGTGAAAAATCGTAGGCCCGATTGTCGCAGACAGCAGAGCGCAGTCACATGCAGGGTGTGACAGGGGCTGAGCTCACGATGCATGCTCTCTAGCTTCCATGCCGAGTGATCGGTCAGTCACACCGAATATTTTGTTTCAAAATTTCGTCATCACAGGAAATTTGTTTCACGAACGAAAGGTAAGCCTTGACATTTTCTCTAGACCTGAAATCATTATATTAATTGTTGATGCAATATCATATTGATAATGCATTATATGTTTGATTTCTTTTACAGGAGCCATGGCAGACAAATTTACATAACCTGAATTCTTGCCCCAGTTCATTGACCAATACAAGCAGATACCTTGTTTGTGGAAAGTCAAGTCCAAGGAGTACTCGGACAAAAATAAGAAGCATGAGGCCTACACAAAGCTTGCTGAAATGTGCAAAGCTGTCTGTTCACAAGCTGATAAATTTATGTGAAACATAAAAATGCACATCTGAAGACTCTGTTTTAAGAAGGAGCTGAACAAAATCAGTGCATCTGAACGGTCAGGGGCTGCAGCAGATGACATCTATGTACCAAGACTTTGCTACTTTAACAGCTTGCGTTGTCACTGATCAGTATGACTCCAGAACCGAACCTAATTATCAACTTCTACAGAGTCTTTGTCACCTGAACTGTATGTAGATGACCAGGAGGAGCTACCACTGACACAGGAGCAATCAGTGACACCAGTAAAATATATTTTCTTTAACACCTTTATTTCTGAAATGATCCATTCGTATTATTATGCACTATTTGCCTATCATCTGACAGTCTGGTTTACTTCATGTCACATAAAAAGTACTTTAGAACTTTGGATTCATTATTAAATACTTGCTAATTCCTTCCCATACCTAGGAAATTTTTGATGGAACCATCATGCCACCACCAAGAACACCTGTGGCTAGACCCAGGAAGAGGAAAAATCTGGATGATGCTAGTATATCCTTCCTAACCCAAGCTTCAGCAGCCCTACAGAGGAGAGCAGATAAACAGGGTGCCTTTGGAATCCTTACAGCCAATAAACTGCGCAACATGTCTGGTCACCAGAGACAAATGGCAGAGTGCCTGTTGCTCCAAGTGCTGAAAAAAGGGGCAAGAGGTGAAATTACACAAAACATCTGTATTGCTGAATCACAACCTGCACCTCCAACGCCACCTCCACCATCACCACTGCCTCCGACATCACTGCAGCACACACCTTAATGGCATCAGCCTGCACCTGATCATAAAACCTCACCATGGTGCCCCGATTATCATTACACAAATCCTTTAGTTGAATGTTCTGTTTGCTATAATTTCTTGGTTTTCTGGACCTGATATGAAGCACTTTTGTTGTGGATTTGCATCTAGCTTATTGGTTATTTTTTTTTAACATGGTATATATTTAATAATAAAAGTGAAAATATATAATTTTTATTTGTGTGGTGTTTTTGTGTTTTTTGGTTTGTTTGTTTTTTAACATGCAAACACACATTCATTGTGATGCAGTGGCATATGTAATTTTTAGTTTTTTGGGGTGGGTTGAAGATAACTGTTTACTGATATTAATGGCTATAATGCTTACAATTATTCCATGGTGTTTTTCTTCAGGTTCTGACGGGTCATTAGCAGCTTCCGATTATGCGTGGTCTTTTATAGCCAATTCTTCTCATACAAAAACAGTACACCTTAAATGAATATCATTCGTTCTGTTCCCATACAACAAAAATTTAGCTTTGGGCCCCTTCTGTAATTTTCACTCGGAAGGTCGGAATTGGCTGTCAAATTATGTAGACACCATCAGAAAGTGGCACAATTGTTCGTCGAACAAATATGTTCGTCGGATTTTCTCTTAGTGTGTACGGGGCATTGCACTGCACCAGAAGGCACACAGCAATACTGTGAAACTTATGCTTTCATTCATAAAATGATCTCCCTCACATGAAATGTTACAATTTATTTTCATTCTTGAGATCAGCAGACCTAGTCACACTGATACATTGTATTCTTTTGTATATTTACTTTTTCTGGCCAGTGCAGAGTTCTTCTAATTGTTTTGCGCATTTCTAAAATACCTCCAGCAAACACCAGGTGATAAATAATGAATGTGTGTGTTTTTAGTGAATTGATTTTAATGATTTATCTTGCGTTTTTTGTTTGTTTTTTTTTTGTGGTATTTATATCACTATTTTAACAAATGTGCGGTATTTAAGTCACATTCAATGTTTTACTTTGATAAATTGACTTTTATTATCTCATGTGAGATTTCTGAAAAATGAGCCACATTACATTCATATCACATGCAGTAACCTTAAGAGCAGATTCACACTTTGTGCAGTGCAGTTTTAAGCTCCGGGTTCAGTGTGAATTTAAAGTAGTTGCTCAGTGCCAGGTCAGATGCGGTTCAGGACAGGATTTTTAGAGAGAGAACCTTGATGAAATTGTGTTTGCAAATTGATGACCTGTATGGTTTAGAAGCGATTGCCGTAGAAGTCAGTGGGCCTCAATCCGCACATGATCCGGACTGCACTGCTCAGAAAATGTACAGGACCCTTTTTGGCTTTGTACTGAATTTGCACTCTGGCTGCACCACATAGATGTGAACCACCACAATAGAGATCGATGTTCTTTCGCATGTCATGTGAATCGGATTTGGTTCAAACGCACCCAGTCTGCATATACAGTCAGGTCCATAAATATTGGGACATCACACAATTCTAACATTTTTGGCTCTATACACCACCACAATGGATTTGAAATGAAACGAACAAGATGTTCTTTGACTTCAGACTGTCAGCTTTAATTTGAGGGTATTTACATCCAAATCAGGTGAACCGTGTAGGAATTACAACAGTTTGCATATGTGCCTCCCACTTGTTAAGGGATCAAAAGTAATGGGACAGAATAATCATCATAAATCAAACTTTCACTTTTTAATACTTGGTTGCAAATCCTTTGCAGCCAATTACAGCCTGAAGTCTGGAACGCATAGACATCACCAGGCGCTGGGTTTCATCCCTGGTGATGCTCTGCCAGGCCTCTACTGCAACTGTCTTCAGTTTCTGCTTGTTCTTAGGGCATTTTCCCTTCAGCAAGTGAAATGCATGCTCAGTCGGATTCAGGTCAGGTGACTGACTTGGCCATTGCATAACATTCCACTTCTTTCCCTTAAACTCTTTGGTTGCTTTTGAGTATGCTTTGGGTCATTGTCCATCTGCACTGTGAAACGGCGTCCAATGAGTTCTGAAGCATTTGGCTGAATATGAGCAGATAATATTGCCCGAAACACACACTTCAGAATTCATCCTGCTGCTTTTGTCAGCAGTCACATCATCAATAAAGAGAACCAGTTCCATTGGCAGCCATACATGCCCACGCCATGACACTACCACCACCATGCTTCACTGATGAGGTGGTATGCTTAGGATCATGAGCAGTTCCTTTCCTTCTCCATACTCTTCTCTTCCCATCACTCTGGTACAAGTTGATCTTGGTCTCATCTGTCCACAGGATGTTGTTCCAGAACTGTGAAGGCTTTTTTAGATGTCGTTTGGCAAACTCTTATCTGGCCTTCCTGTTTTTGAGGCTCATCAATGGTTTACATCTTGTGGTGAACCCTCTGTATTCACTCTGGTGAAGTCTTCTCTTGATTGTTGACTTTGACACACATACACCTACCTCCTGGAGAGTGTTCTTGATCTGACCAACTGTTGTGAAGGGTGTTTTCTTCACCAGGGAAAGAATTCTTCGGTCATCCACCACAGTTGTTTTCCGTGGTCTTCTGGGTCTTTTGGTGTTGCTGAGCTCACCGGTGCGTTCCTTCTTTTTAAGAATGTTCCAAACAGTTGTTTTGGCCACGCCTAATGTTTTTGCTATCTCTCTGATGGGTTTGTTTTGTTTTTTCAGTGTAATGATGGCTTGCTTCACTGATTGTGACAGCTCTTTGGATCTCATCTTGAGAGTTGACAGCAACAGATTCCAAAGGAAAATAGCACACTTGAAATGAACTCTGGACCTTTTATCTGCTCATTGTAATTGGGATAATGAGGGAATAACACACACCTGGCCATGGAACAGCTGAGAAGCCAATTGTCCCATTACTTTTGGTCCCTTAACAAGTGGGAGGCACATATGCAAACTGTTGTAATTCCTACACCGTTCACCTGATTTAGATGTAAATACCCTCAAATTAAAGCTGACAGTCTGCAGTTAAAGCACATCTTGTTCGTTTCATTTCAAATCCATTGTGGTGGTGTATAGAGCCAAAAATGTTAGAATTGTGTCGATGTCCCAATATTTATGGACCTGACTGTATGTGAACCAGCTCTGTTAATGTGTTTGACATAAGAAAAAATGATCATGGGGGACAGGAATTCCCGACTTGAAGTTATATTACAAGGTGCATTATTAGTCTATTTTATATTATACACTAATCACCTTAAAATTATGACCGCCCACCATAACCCATTGAGGCATAAACTGCACTAGACCTCTAAAGGTATGCTGTGGTATCTGTCAATAGCAGATACATTAAGTCCTGTAAGTTGTGAAGTGGGTCTTCTATAGACCAGACTTGTTTTTCCATCACATCCCACAGATGCTCAATTGGATTGAGATCTGGAGAATTTGGAGGAAAAGTCAGCACCTCAAACTCTTGTTTCTCAAACAATTCTTAAATTCATCAGATCAGGTTACCTTCTTCCATTGCTCTGTGGTCCAGTCGTGATGCTCACATCCCATTGTAGGTGCTTTTGGCTTTGGATCAGCATGGGCACCCTTACCGGTCAGCTATACAGCTCCATCTGCAACAAACTGTGCTGCGCTATGTGTTATGACACCTTTATATTAGAGCCAGCATTACTTTTCAGCAATATGAGATACAGTAGCTCTTCTAATGTATCGGACCACACATGTCAGTCTATGCTCCCCACATGCATCAATGAGCCTTGGCTTCCCATGACCCTATCGCTGGTTTTCCTTCCTTAGGACACTTTTGGTAGGTTCTGACCATTGCATACTGGGAACATTCCACAAGAGCTGCTGTTTTTGGTATGCCCTGACCCAGTTGTCTAGCCATTACAATGTCGCCGTTTTCAAAGTTGCTCAAATCCTTGCATTTGCCCATTTGTTCTGCTTTCAACTATTCTGCCTCATGAACAACATATTCCCTTGCTGCCTATTATATCCCACCCACTATCAGATGCCATTGTAATGAGATAATCAATGTTATTCACTTTACCTGTCAATAGCCGTAATGGTATGGTTGATTGGGGTATACATGTACTAGTGTACAAGTATATACGATTGGCCAATAAAGCCTTTTTGGGTATCACGCCATATACAGTTAGGTCCATATATATTTGGACACAGGCACAATTTTAGTTTTTTTTAGGTATTTACCAAAACATATTAAAGCTATAGTTATATAATAGATATGGTCCGAAAGTGCACACTCTCAGGTTTAATTTGAGGGTATGTACATACAAATTGGAGGAAGGGTTTAGGAATTACAGCTCTTAAGAGTAGCCATCCCCTCTTTTTCAAGGGACCAAAAGTAATCAGACAATTGAATCAAAAGCTGTTTCATGGCCAGGAGTGGGCTACTCGTTCATTATTCCTTCATCAATAAAGCAAGTAAAAGAGCTGGAGTTGATTCTAAGTGCGGTATTTGCATTTGGAATCTATTGTTGTGGACCTGCATCATGCTCGCAAAGGAGCTGTCCATGCAAGTGCGACAGGCCATTGTAAGGCTTCAAAAACAAATCCAGCAGAGAGATAGCAGCAACATTAGCAGTAGACAAATCAACAATTTGGTACATTCTGAGGAAAGAAGAATGCACTGGTGAGCTCAGAACCATGAAAAAGGCATGGATGTCCATGGAAGCCAACAGTGGTGGATGATCGCAGGACCCTCTCTATGGTAAAGAAAAACCCATTCACAACATCCAGACAAGTGAAGAACACTCTCCAGGAGGTGGGCGTATCATTGTCAAAGTCTACAATCAAGAGAAGATTTCACAAGAGCAAATACAAAGGGTTCACCACAAGGAGCAAACCAGTCATAAGCCTAAAGAATAGAAAATCCAGATTAGACTTTACCAAAAAACATCTAAAAAAGCCAGACCAGTTCTGGAAAAGCATTCTTTGGACGGATGACACTAAAATTAATCTGTACCAGATTGACGGGATGAAAGAATTGTGGAGAAGGCTTGGAACAGCTCATGATCCAAAGCACACACTATCATCTGTAAAACATGGTGAAGGCAGTGTGATGGCATGGGAATGCATGGCTTCCAGTGGCACTGGGTCATTGATGTTTATTGATGATGTGACAGAAGACAGAAGCAGCCGGATGAATTCTGCAGTGTTTAAAGATATACTGTCAGCCCAGATTCAGCCAAATGCAGCAAAGGTGATTGGACGGTAGTTCACAGTACAGATGGACAATGATCCAAAACACACTGCAAAATTAATCCAGGAGCTTTTGAAGGAAAAGAAATGGAATATTCTGCAATGGCTGAGTCAACCACCTGATCCCAACCCATGCATTTCACTTGCTGAAGGCAAAACTAAAGGCAGAAAGATCCACAAACAAAGAGCAAAGCATCAGAAAGGAGGAAACCCAGTCTTTGGTGATGTCCATGGGTTCCAGACATCAGGCAGTCATTACCAGTAAAGGATTCTCAACAAAAAATGAACATTTTAATTATTTTATTCATTTGTCCAATTACATTTGAGCCCCTGAAAATGGAGATACTGTGTATAAAAATGGTTGCAGTTCCTAAAATCTGTGCTTGATATTTATGTTAAACCCCTTGAATTAAAGCTGAAAGTCTGCACTGCAAATCCATTTCGATTGTTTCATTTTAATTTAGTCTGGTGGCATACAGAGCCAAAAGTATGAAAATTGTGCCTGTGTCCAAATATATATGGACATAACTATATATATAAATAGAGAACAATCCCCTGCGCCTAAATGAAAATACCCTACCCCTAAGCTGCTAACACCTCCCTTCAACCATAAAGTGTAAATCATAAATAAATATGGTGTAGCGCTAAATAAATACATGAGTTTCCAAAATAAAACTCAAATATATAAATAATGAAATGAATACATAATAACATGTAAACATAAATGTGTATCAATATAAAGTGAAATAGTGCACACACAACGATAAATATATATTGAAAGATACCCCCAACTTAGGGGATCAAACTAAGTGAACAATATAATCCGTAAAGAATAACAGTGCATGTGTACACAAAACACACTCAGTGAAAATTTTATATATATATATATATATATATATATAAATTTCCACTAATAAAAGTCCACACGCTGCACAAACAATGTTGAATAGTGCTCCGCAACAATAACTCGCGTGTAAATAAACGTGAATCCTGTGCCAAACAACTCGTGAATCCAAAAACAGCCAAAGTGCCCCCTCACCTCCTTACAGTGACCACAAGGGCCAGCTCGCTTTAGGGTAAGACACGCTTTCCCAGGAATAGCCTCGTCACCATCAGTTGACCCTCCTGGATATCCCACAGATTAATAATCCTCCTGAGTACTCCAATCCCCTGGTAATTATAATGGTCATTCACCCACACAGGATCATAGCAAAAACAAATAGAGATCCTCCATAGTGTAAATCAGTAATTTATTGCTCCAATAAATCCAGAAAAATTCCACTCACATGTCAAACAGCATTATCCAGCCTTTCCCCATACTATGGGTACATATGCATGGTTCCGGGTGTTCCAAGATGGACCCCGTGCCGGAACTGACGTCACCACGCACCGGAAGTCCTGTCACTGCGTACCGACGTGTTGCGTCACGATCACCACGTGACTTCTTCAGGGTATCCACTGGCAGAGGTGATTGTGTGTGTCTCTCTATATTACGAGTCATCCTACTAGGCACAAGTCATTTTTTTTATGTTCAATCTGCATCCATCTGACAATGTGTTTGTGATAGTGAAAGTGTGCTTTGACTATTGGATGGAGGAGCAGCGCAGGATTACAAAGCAAAACATTCTTTCATTGAAGCAATAGTCCAGCATACTGTATATGGTTACGATTTATATTGAGTTAAGAGGGTTTATGTATTTGCTGAACACCCTCAATTTTTAAATAATTGTAAAATGCTCTAAGTGGACCAAGTGCAAATAACACATGCCCCCATTGTTGCCTAAAAGCACCTCTAAATGTTGGCTGTAGCTCCACTCCCTTTTGAAGCTCAAATTATGGACATTACTGTGGGGGGAGGTTCAGCCAGCACAGAGCCCCTCTCCTTTCTAAGCTGAGTGATCTCTCACTATTATGAATGAACAAGCAATGCTGCTTGTTCTTTCATAAGAGTAAAAGATCATTTGGAGCTATGGCTCTGTGTAATATATCTGCCCTGTGTGTGCACAGATAACTGCAGATACTTTACACAGAGCCACAATTCTGTACTTACTGTTATGAATGACCAAGTAGTGCTGCTCATTCACTCATAACAGTGACAGATTACTCACAGCAGCGAGTCTCTGTGTGTCTGTCAAGGCTGCTTGTACTCATCAACAGCTCAGCCAATGAATCATAAAGTGCTACAGCACTGTGAGAGCTTTCACTATTTATGAATGCGTAATGAGAGAGGTAGGACTGGTGCTGAAAGCTCGCAAAGTCCTGTATCAGCACTGCTCTCAGGAGCACCCCCCTGCTGCCAGACATCAGAGCTGTCAATTACAAATCTGATTCCTTCCTAGCACTGTTGTCAGACAGGGAGGGGTAATTGTTTGATAATGTTGATTGGAAAGAGGAATGAACAGATTTGAACATGATCAAGTGCTATATGGACTTGGTCCTCTAGGGAGTTAAAGAAAAATTTAAAAAAAGGTTTAATAATATATCTTTAATGCTTCAGGGGACATCTGCTGAAACGTAAAAACTTGCAAATGAAGAGTGAAGAATGTCAAAAGGCAAATAAAAGTGTAGTCAGTTTCTGAGCCAATCGCCAGCAGGGCATTAGAGGAGGACCACCACCAGACATAGCCCTCACAAGGTACGAGGAGGAATTGGAGGAATGCTTGGGGACAAATGTTATCCCTGGAGCGACTGGCAAACATGATTCTGATGCCCATAATAAGTAAGCATGTATTTAAATTATTTATGAAATGTTTCAATAAAATATATATATTTTTAAACTATAGTTGTATGAGAACTACCACCAGCAGCACCACACAATGACTGTGATCTTCCAGTGCTGTGGAGGGTAATACAAGCTGCTGGACCTTTCACCGGCATTCATCAAAAATGCAACTATGCCCAGGTATAGGCACAGGTTAATTTCTTGCCCCTTTAAGAAGAGTTACTGCTTTAAATCCTTCCAGAAAGTGAGGTGACTTCACATCCTTCCTGGCAGGATCTTATTTAAATTGTGTATGGAAACTAGCCAGGGGCAGATGCTGCTGGTTGATGGGAAGGACAGAACCTGATCTGAGAGAGATGGGATAAGGATTTGGAACTATTTCTTTGTTACCCCAAGCTAGGCACCCCTGCTATCAGGATGTAAAGGTGCATTGCCACACTAAGAGGACTTACACTACTTGAAATCATAGAATGCAATTATTGAGCTGTACTGTGGACCACCTAAAAATTGGTTTGTATTGAGCCTGTGGCTATTTGAAATGATTAAAGTGGATACGTGGTATCTTTAATGACTTGAAGTGCACTGGCACCCCTGTTAGGCTAACTGCTACGCTGGTGCATTCCATGAAGAAACACACATTGGGAGATAGGATCCTGGTGGAACAGCTCAATCCTGGTTGGACTAGGGGCTAGTTGTGGATAAAGGAGTAGGAGCTCTATGCTGTAACCCCCGGGAAATCATTATGTGTGATTCTAGAAGTGTCCCCAGCTGGAGGAGAGTCATTGTTAAGAGTGACCAGGAGTGTGTGATAAGGGCACACCATCTATAGGATACACTATGTGCTCACGTGAGCAGCAGAGTTCTGCATGGGCTGTAGTATGTCAGAGTCCTGTGTGCCTTGTTTTAGGCAAATCCTGGTGGAAAATACACAGGTGCCTGGAGCGCTGTTTGACTTGCCTAAAGTATGAATGAAAGGTCTGCCTCCTCCTTTCACAGAGCACTATTCATTGCAGGTGGTGATATGGCTTCTATAAAGTGAGCAGAGGGGTGGAAAGGGCGGGCAAAGTCAGCAGTTTTGATGAGTGCTTGTGACAGGTCCAGTAGCTTGCAATAACTCCCAGATGATCACAGCTGAATGGGTATTGGTGGGGACAGAGAAATGAAGATTTAAAAAAAATAGCAGCTACCAGGACAAGGGGCACTATTGATTTCATAAGTACCACTCCTGGAGCTAATTTAAAAAAATATTATTTAACTAAAGGTAATCTTTAAGAGGGTATATGATTACATTGTAGAAAGGTAAATGTAGTAACAGAAATAAATAGTTTACTCTAAGGTCACCAAAAATAAACACGGCCACAATTTGAGATTGGATGAAAAGAGGTTATGGCCTGGTTCACACTAGTGTAATTAGAGAATTGTATGACAAGGGAAATCACATTATTTTCAATGTAGCCTGTTTACATCAATGTGACTCCATGCTGTGTGATTTTGTAAAAGGTTCCTGTGATACTTTGGTGCGATTTGGCCCCATAGAATATGCAAACCACATCCAAAACCATTATATACAGTACTTACACTGCAAATTGAGTCAAAATTGCATCACAGTAGTGTGAACCGAGCCTTAATCTTACATTACGTAAGGGGTTTTTTACTGTAAGAGCAGTGAAACTGTAGAACTCACTTTCCTAGGCAGTGGTATCAGCTGAGAGTGTTGATAAATTTAAAAAAACTCATTATTTATTTATTTGTTACAGGTACTTATATATTTCAATTTACGCAGCGCTTTACATATATATTATACATTCACATCAGTCCCTAACCCTCAAGGGGTGTAAAATCTAAGGTCCCTAACTCACATTCATATACAAGGGCCAATTTGGACAGGATCCAATTAACCTACCAACATGTCTTTGGAGTGTGGGAGGAAACCCACGCAGGCACAGGGAGAACATGCAAACTCCAGGCAGGAGGTGCCGTGGCTGGGATTCGAACCAACGACCCTAGTACTGCCATGGATGCCTTCCTTAGTTAATGTAATATACAGGGGTATGGGAATTTTTAATGAATCAAATTCACACACATACTCATAGTTTTTACTGAATGGACCTGTGTCTTTCTTTCAATCTTACCAACTATATAACTGCAAATCAGTTGTGTCTGACCTACAGTATGTTTGCATTGAAAAATATGGTTGCTAGCTTGTGACCCTGACCATCCCTCTGTCTGACCCTCTGTACTACGCTGCTTGCTACCTGTTCTGATCCCTGGCTTGTGACCCGGACCATCCCTCTGCCTGACCCTCTGTACTATGCTGCTTGCTACCTGCTGAACCTGGCCTGTGACCCCGACCATTCTCCGCTTGCTCCCCCTGTACCTACCTGCCCAATTGATATTGACCCGGCCTGCCTGACGACGCTTGCTTGTATGTACTGTTATCTGTGGGTGGTTTGGTTTGTTTGCACTGTATTATGTTTTAGTATTGCACTGCGTTTATGTTTGTACTGTTAGTGTTAATAAATTATATTGTTTATAACATATCTGAGGTCTGCGTTTCCCTGCTTCAGTCACACACCTCTGGTCATACCTGGGAGCCCTGACAATCCCTCTTTCCAGGTGCCGTGTGGTCTCAATATGCGCTCACCTTGATATTTGCCCAAATAAATTTAGGCAAATAAACTTTTTGTCCTTCCAGGACTGGTGGGATGATGCTCCTATATATGGTATTCCAAATGGATGTAAAGGTCTGCTCAGATCCTCTTTTTATCTCCTCTCACTCCATACATATAGCCACTCATGGATGGACCTTTGGAACATATGTGAAAATCTCCTATTTCCCCTCCTGGGGACACCTCCTCCTCTTATCCACCTTTCCTCAGTGTTGGATATATAAATCAAGTGGAGAAAAGAAAAACCATGGTGCCTTATCCTTTTATATGAGAGTAGTTTATTGTTGCCAGAAGCGGTGATATAGCAGTATATGGCACTTATCTGGTACAGATATGCAAAAGCTGGTAATGCTCTCTGCCTCTCTGTCTGCCTCTGCTGGAATCGCCGAGCCTCTCCGATGCAACGTCGTGACGTCAGAGCCCCTCCCCTACGCGGTGCGTCACAGGGTCACGTGACTTCATCAGGGTGAATATGATTGGCTGTTGTTTATAATTACGGTATATGGTTGTTTATAATTACGAATAATATACTGAACACCTCAGTCATAGTAGCTCACAAGTATTCACTTTTATTTTTTAGCATCTTCCTTGTCTTAACCAGGGTCATATTAGGGTATTTTGGTAACCTCTAAAGCAGGGGTGTTCATTCTTTTGACCTTCCTGGGCCACATTGCAAAAACAGAAATTGTCTTGGGCTATACATAAATTACACTAACAATAAGGATAGCTAATTGCAGTTCCTCCTGTGGCTCTCAGCAGGAAGGTGCGGCTACCGAGCCCTTTTACCATAATGACAGGTCACCGGTGGCTGCACCTCTTCGCGGCTGTCTAAGCAGCCAACAATTACCTGCAGTGATCACTGCTGGACAAGGACAAAGTGCGTCCAGCAGTTATCACCACAGGTAATCGCTGGCTGTGTAGAGAGCCACGTATAGGTGTGGCTGCCGGTGAACTGCCGATCCTTAGTAGCTACTTCATTAGTTCTGGCCCTTTAAGGGAACATGCTCTCAGATATCAAAAGTAATTAATCAAAAGCATATCGTAGCCATCAATCAAAATGCTCCCTTACATCACTCGTGCCAGTTTGAGCATGACCGGAAGTGCCATCACTAAGCTCGGCCTGACGTGTCACAAGTCACATAATTTCTTCAGGGTATTTATTTATTTATCGAGTTTATATAGCGCCAAAGGGTTTGCTCAGCGCTGTACAATAGAGGGGGGGACAATACATGAAACAGTACAGTAACATTAAACAGCACACAATGGGTAAGAGGGCCCTACTCTTTCGAGCTTACAATCTAGGAGGCAGGGGGTAGAGGTACAGGAGGAAATGGCTGTGGGGGATGGAGTGGTAGGAGGAGGGAAGGGCAGCGGCTGTTAGGTGAGAATGGGGTAGGCTTCCCTGAAGAGGTGGGTTTTCAGGGAGCGCCTGAAGGTGAGGAGGGAAGGTGACAGTCTGATGGATTGGGGTAGTGAGTTCCAGAGGATGGGGGAGGACCTGGAGAAGTCTTGCAGTCGTGCGTGGGAGGAGGAGACCAGGGAGCAAGATAGAAGGAGGTCCTGTGAAGAGCGAAGGGTACGGGTAGGGTGGTACCTGGGAATCAGGTCGGTGAGGTAGTCAGGGGCAGTGTTGTGAATGGCCTTATAGGTCAGAGTGAGCAGTTTGAATTTAATGCGTTGGGCAATGGGGAGCCAGTGGAGGGAGAGGCAGAGGGGGGTGGCAGAGGTGGAGCGGCTGGTGAGGTGGATGAGTCTGGCAGCTGAGTTCAGGATGGTCTGAAGCGGGGAGAGTTTGCACTGGGGTAGGCCGGTGAGGAGGGAGTTGCAGTAGTCAAGGCGTGAGATAATCAGGGAGTGTACGAGTAGTTTAGTGGTGTCTGGGGTAAGGAAGGAGCATATCTTGGCGATGTTCCAGAGGTGGAGCCTGCATGTATTTGTAAGTGACTTGACATGAGGTTGAAAGGAAAGGTTTGAGTCCAGAATGACGCCAAGGACCTTGGCTTGCTGGGCGGGATTGATGGTGGTGTGGTTGGTAGTGATGGAAAGGATGGGGGGGGGGCACGGGAAGGGGGAAAGACAAGAAGCTCGGTTTTGGAGAGGTTGAGCTTGAGGAAATGGAGCGACATCCAGTCAGAGATGTCGTTTAGGAAGTGAGTGATGCGGGCGGAGAATGTGGGGGTGAGGTGAGGGGTGGATAGGTAGATTTGAGTATCATCAGCGTAGAGGTGGTAGTTGAAGCAGTGGGAGTGTATGAGTTTGCCAAGGGAGGAGGTGTAGATGGAGAAGAGAAGGGGTCCAAGGACAGAGCCCTGGGGGACCCCAACAGAGAGGGGGAGGGAAGAGGAGGTGGCGCCGTTGTAGGAAACGCTGAAGGAGCGTTGGGATAGATAGGACGAGAACCAGGAGAGAGCAGTGTCTCTGATGCCAAGGGAGAGTAGTTTATTAAGGAGGAGGGGGTGGTCGACTGTGTCAAAGGCCGCGGAGAGGTCTAGGAGAAGGAGGACAGAGTAGTCGCCTTTGGCTTTGGCGGTTAGTAGATCGTTGGTGATTTTGAGGAGGGCAGTTTCGGTGGAGTGTAGGGGACGGAAGCCGGACTGTAGTGGGTCAAGGAGGTTGTTGTCAGTTAGGTGGGCGCTTAGGCGATTGTAGACCAAGCGCTCAAGGAGCTTGGACGTGAGTGGCAGCAGGGAAATTGGTCTGAGGTTGTTGAGGTCAGTGGGGTCCAGGGAGGGCTTTTTGAGTATTGGGGTGATGCGCGCATGTTTTAGGGGGGAGGAGAAGACGCCAGTAGAGAGGGAGAGATTGAAGATGTGGGTAAGGGAGCGGATGAGGGAAGAGGGGGGTGACTGGAGGAGTCGAGAGGGGATAGGGTCCAGGGGGCAGGTAGTGAGGCGGGCTTCTGAGAAGACTCTGGTGACTTCCTCAGCGGTAGTAGGGCTGAAGGAGCGCAGTGATGGGGGGGTTACGGTAGGCAGGGCCTTGGGTGTGGTGGGGGGCAGTGCCGTTGCGGGGTCAGAGGAGGGGAGAGATGAGGGGGTGATGGAAGGGGGGAGGCTAGATAGGGAGGTAGATTGCAAGTTGACAGGGTAAGGAGCCCTGTGACATTCCCCATCTTTAAAGAGGGCACACAGCCAATAGTGCGGTGCCAAAACGAGTAGCATTAGAGAGACAATTCTTAGCCCATACTACGAACATAAATGTTAATCATCCAATGATAGCTCACATGTGTACAATCAAAGTAAAGGGCCAGTATTAAACTGATCCTTCGGACATGGGAATAGACATAAGTAATCATATAAAAACGGCCCACATTGGGTCCAAGCACATTATAAAATTAAAATAAAGCATGTTCCCTTAAAGGGCCAGAACTAATGAAGTAGCTACTAAGGATCGGCAGTGGTTAAGCAGAAACTGTTTTCATCCCTAAGCGTGTATGACCTATCTGATCTTTGGTTCAGGGAAGAAAGTGAGTTCATGGTGCACCTACCTGGTGATGGGAAACACCACAATATAGTTGGCATGGTGGAGTAATACATATATGTTCACCATAATTTGGAGTCACGTATAATTAGTTTAATGTGAGTGGATATTGTAACACGTTTAATTTTTGCTTTATATAAAACGGTATTGCACTATGGTATGTTTTTGTTTTATTTTGCACGGATCTGGAGTTTAAAGAAGCATAATACATGGAAGGAACGCATCACGGATCAGAACTTTTGGAGACACATTTTATTTATAAAGCTTGTTTTTGGCCTATTATAATTTATAGGTCAATGGTCAAGGTGAGCAGGGAGTGGGGCCACAAGTCAAGCACAGTCTTGATTATAGCTTGATGCTAATGCAACATATACTGGATTGGACGTTCATTATCTGTTACATTTTTTGGACTGTCACTTTATGCTTTCAAAGCTTATGGTTCTATTTATGATGAGATAGCACACCGCATTTTTTTCATTTATTTTGAGTGTGAGTACACCAGAGGAGTGAGTGCAGCAATCTTTTACCCTGATAATATTACTATAGTTGGAACATAGCAGCGCATAGGTCTTTACCATTTGCCGGTGAACTGTCTTTAAAGTGAATGGGGCTGGCAGCCGCACCTGTCTGCTGAGAGTTGCAGGACAAACCGCCGGTGTGAATGTAATCTATGTATGTACTGTGTGGGGAAGTGGCGAGGGTGTTGTGGATGTTTGGTTTTGGGGGAGCGCAATTGAAATCTGAGGGGTGCAGCCCACCCTACCACCACCCTAGATCTGATCATGCAGCATTTATTTACCTGGCGTTCCTGCATGGCATCCCTGCAGATGTGCTTGTTTGTGTCGGCCTGTGTGCCGTGGCTGCTGTGCTTGCATGGCATCCCTGGAGTCTCTCCAGATGGGCCCCGGGCCGCATGCTAAATTCTCTGGGGCTGTGGGTTGGACACCCCTGCTCTAAAGTAAGACAGGAAAGAAATTGCAAGTATTATAGGCAAGGGAGGAAGATTGTCAAACCCCCATCATTTCTTTTCTTTCAGTTTGGATAGAATGCAGAAGGGCTAGAACCTCTTTCAGATTTCTATTTTCTGTGTCTCCCTTGGGGAGATTCCCCTCACTTCCTGTTTTGTTTGCAAACACAAAGAGAGTAGAATCTCTATACTGCACACAGACAATGATACAAGTCTTTTTTGGAAGAGTAGCAAATAGTTGAAAAACTCTAAGGTGTTTATTGTTTATTTAATTCCTGTTGGGGACATTTCCTTTACTTCCTGTGTGGTCTCCAAGCTACACAGAGCAATAAAACTGACAGTTTATAACCCTTTCTTGTTCTATCCAGACCAAAAGCTTTGTTTAAAGCTTCAGTTAAAAGATTGTTTCCTGTTTAGTGTATGCTGTCCAACACAACGCATGTTACCAGTCCACAGTTCAGCTTTTAGAAATGCACATAATAGGTTCAGGCCATGCAATACAATGATAGAATATTGGGATTGCCACATTCAACCTTTGGTTCAATATATATTTATTAATGAAGTAAAGAATTAGGGCAATGATCCCTCTATTCCTATATTGTCTCTTGTGTGATAAAAAAAAATACTACAAATATTGGCAGTCCCCACTTTTTATTCTTCCTGATGCCTATATACTGTAGTGCATTTCTGTCATGTTAGGCAGGTCATTGATGTCCTAGAACAAAGCAGCCACCTTCTATGCTTTTTTTGCTTTACTTTCCTCCCTGGCATTGCGAGGAAAGGGATAAGAAGCCATGGTTGACTGCTGATATAACAGGGCAAGAAGCAGAGGAACACACGCTCTCTGCCCCATTCAAACATTGGATCCTATTTGTTGATTCTAGAATGCTTCTGCTCTACATGCCTGCATCCTGGGAAAGACACTGCAGCATCCACATCTGCCAACTTCATGATCTTATTCCTTTCAACCTGACTCCCCCTAACTGTGTGGCCTTGGACCTGGTCCTTTTTAATGGTTCTGTGAGTACTCCTGTGGTCTGGTTGGTGTAAAGGGTTATCTCTTTTGATGGGCTCCCTCTATCTCCTCTGATGTCTCAGGTGGCTGTGCTACACAGCATCATGTTGCTGTGTAATGCAGCCTCCCTTTTGGCCCCTCCTCCAGGCTGTCAGCCTGTATCCAGGCAACTCAACCATGGCCCAGCTTCTGGACATCCTTTACTGACCTTGCCTGTTTAAGGACCACTCCTCTGTCGGCTGCCCAGTCTGACCTCTTGCCACGACCCTCTGATCACGCACTAGATGAGACATCTGTGCAAACATCCATATCTTCCTGAACCAAAGGTACTCTTATACTACCTTTGCTCTGCCTCTATCTAGCAAAAGAGTACAGAATTACATGATAAGTCCTGCAACAACCTAGTACTAGTAGGCCTACTTGCTTTAAGGGCATGAGGGCTGCTAAAGCTGAGGCTACATTATCCAGCTGTACTCACTGACCACTTATACAAAATCAAGCATTACATTATCACAAGCCTCCACTGCACAAATAGATCATTGATGAACTCTGCAAGCTCAACCTCCAGTTACAGGAACTTAGTTTCTTATACGGGGAATAAGTATCTGCTCAAGTTTCAAGTCTCCCTGAACCTAAGATCCAGTTGCCTGATGTTTCTCTGGGCACCATTTCCATTTTAATAAAAACTCTATTTCCAACTTAAAGAGGATTGTCATTCCCCCCCCCCCCCAAAAAAAAAAATTCAAAGTCAGCAGCTACAAATACTGTAGTTGTTGACTTTTAATAAAAAGACACTTAACTTTCCAGGGATCCAGCACCGTCCTCACCCAGGCCGGTACTTCCCCGGTGCCAACATGTTTACTAAAGGAAGCTAGCTGTGACTCCTTGTGGCTTCAAGACTGGTTTCCCACTGCGCATGTGCGAGCTGCACTGCACTTTGTGAATAGTGCACCAGGCTTTCGGGGACCTATGATGTGTCCCAGACGGCTGCGGGCAAAGAGGGGGGCTGAACTTCAGAACTTTCAAAACTAGGTACCCGCAGCCCCAAAAAAATTAAATGTGTCCAAAAGCGGTAAATGAGGGGGAGAAGAGAAGGAGGAAGCGGAAAAATGTAATTTCCTCCTTAGGGTGAAGATTCGTTTTATGATGGCCATAGTTGAATCAAAATTCAGTCCGTTCAGCAGGGACCAATTCAGCTTTAGTCCCCACTCTTTGGGCTTTGAGCAACGGTGGGCCTGTGATCTCCAGGCATTCAGCTTGTCCCCGTCTGACCCAAGCTTTTCTAATGTGTGTTCCTTTCTCCAGGCTTTTGGTCTGCTCTATGCTGATACAGATTTGGAACATACCACCAAGTCTAATTAATGGCTTTCAGGTAAGGTAAAAGGACTGCTGAGCAATATTTCTCAGAATTTCAAAGGTGGTCACCTGACTTGGGTTGGTACAGCCTTGCTTTGTGTAGCCAGTTTAGATTGGGTCTTTCTAGCACTATCAAGAATTCTCTTGTACACTACCCTGCTCCTCTGAAATAAGCTATGTCTTTAGTCATTAGGATGGCTTGTCATTTACATGAAAGTAAAGCAGAACAAAGTCTCTCCCCTCTTCCTGATGTCTTTCCTAGAGATGAGCGAATTATTCAAAAATTCGGTTCGGCTGATTCACCGAATTCGCCGATTAAATTTGCTTCGTGCCGACTATATTCGCTGCGAATTTAACTTATAAAAAGGGTGTTTCTAGGCTTCAGAGAGCCTTTATATTAGTGCAGAACACTGTACCTTTAATTTAAATGCCCTTGGAGTCTGCTGGGGAAGAGAAATAATACTGTCAGTCAGTATGACATGCAGATGAGTGCCGTCGATCTTAGAATCACCGCACACTTCACTCATTTGGGCAGTCACGGGGCCAAAACCAGAGTGTGGAGCCACAGTGTGGCGGTGGAGGCAGCAGCAATGGGAGGCCATACAGCACCCTATGACAAAATGGAACCCACCAGCAGTGTGAGGAGACCTGAAAGTGGCACATGGCAGAGTGTGGCGATGGAGACAGCAGCAATGGGAGGCCGTACAGGGACCCATGACACACTCTGGACCTGGCAGCAGCATGAGGAGGCGGTACAGGGGCCCATGACAGATTACGGGCCTGGCAGCAGCATGAGGAGTCAGTACGGGGGCCCATGGCAGATTACGGGCCTGGCAGCAGCATGAGGAGGCGGTACAGGGGCCCATGGCAGAGTGGCGGAGCGTAAGCAGCTAAAATTGAAGGCCATACAGAGGCCTATGTTAAAAAGTCCCCACGACTATCAAGAGTCCAATGGCAGAGTGGCGGAGCAGAAGCAGCTTCAATTGAAGGCCATACACAAGCCTAGGTTAAAAAGCAGAAGCCGTCAGCAGCGTGAGCAGACGACAGAGACACATGGCGCAGGGTGGCGGTGGATGCAGCAGTATTCGGAAGCCAAACACAGGCCTCGGTTAAAAAGCGTAAGCCGTCAGCAGCGTGAGCAGACGACAGAGGCACATGGCGCAGGGTGGCGGTGGAGGCAGCAGCAATGGAAGGCCATACAGCACCCTATCACAAAATGGAACCCACCAACAGTGTAAGGAGACCTGAAAGTGGCACATGGCGCAGGGTGGCGGTGGAGGCAGCAGTATTCGGAAGACATACACAGGACTAGTTTAAAAAGCGGAAGCCGTCAGCAGCGTGAGCAGACGACAGAGGCACATGGCGCAGGGTGGCGGTGGAGGCAGCAGTATTCGGAAGCCATACACAGGCCTAGGTTAAAAAGCGGAAGCCGTCAGCAGCGTGAGCAGACGACAGAGACACATGGCGCAGGGTGGCGGTGGATGCAGCAGTATTCGGAAGCCAAACACAGGCCTCGGTTAAAAAGCGGAAGCTGTCAGCAGCGTGAGCAGACGACAGAGGCACATGGCGCAGGGTGGCGGTGGAGGCAGCAGTATTCGGAAGCCATACACAGGCCTAGGTTTAAAACTGGAACCCAGCAGCGTGAGCAGACGATAAAGACGCACATGGCAGAGGATGGATCTGGCAGCAGTATGAGAAGGCGGTACAGGGGCCCGTGGCACAGTGTGGTGATGGGGACTACAGCAACTGGATGCCAGAAAGTGGCCGATAGGGCTATATACTGCATGACTACATAGGTGGTTTTTATAGTACTTTATTTTGGCCTCCCTCTCAACAGGTGTGAAAAAAGCCATCATTTTTGAACGGTAGCGAGGGTCCAACAAGGTGGACAGCCAAAAGTTATCCCTCTGTCTGATGGTTATTATTCGGCTGTCGCTACGCAAGCAACCGAGCATGCTATGGGCCATTTGTGCCAAGGAATGCAAGGGACTCCCTGCCTCCATCTCCACAGCATACTGCCACGGTGCGTCTGGGTCCTCTGTCTCCTCCTCCTCCTCTACCAGATGCTCCTGCTCCTCCACTCCTGTCCGCTGAGTGGAAAAACCACCCATTTCACTCAATAATTCCTGAGCACCAATGTCCTCCTCTACCTCCTCCTCTTCTTCCTGTCCTGCCCCCACAGGGGTCATGTGGCGTTGAGATCTGTGCGCCACGTCTACCGCACCCTGACCAGCCATTGTTAACAGCATTTGTTCCAGGACGTGCAACAGAGGAATGACGTCGTTCATCCCATAGTCCTGCCGACTCACGAATAGCGTGGCCTCCTCAAAGGGCCTGAGCAAGCGGCAGGTGTCACGCATGAGCTGCCAATGGCTGACATCTAAGTTACACAGGGGAGTACCTTTATCCGCTTGTAACATCAGGAAATCGGTGATGGCCTTTCGCTGTTCGTAAAGGCGGTCTAACATATGTAGGGTTGAATTCCACCTTGTTGCAACGTCGCAGATCAGGCGATGCTGTGGAATTCCGTTCTGCCGCTGCAGCTCAAGGAGGGTGTGCTTTGCGGTGTAGGAATGGCTGAAATGCATGCAAAGTTTACGTGACATTTTAAGGATGTCTTGCAGTGGGATGGTGGATTTTAGGAACCGCTTGACAACCAGATTGAACACGTGAGCCATGCATGGCGCATGGCACAACCTTCCTTGACGCAGAGCAGACACCATGTTCTTTCCGTTGTCGGTCAACATGGTTCCAATTTTCAGTTTGCGCGGAGACAGCCATCTGTCGATTTCTCTGTTCATTACACTCAGAAGTTCCTCCCCTGTGTGACTACGTTCGCCAAGGCATACCAGGTGCAGCACAGCGTGACACCGTTGCGCCCTGCACATGTGATATGCCGGTCGGGTAATGGGACTTGGCACGGGGGTGGTGGCTGAGGACACGGCGGAAGAAGAGGTGGTAGAGGCGGACATCTTTGCTGGACCAAGGACGTGCAAACGTGGAGGCAAAAGCGGCGTAACCTGTCCAAGTTGCTGGTGCGGCTGTGCCGGCACCACGTTCACCCAGTGGGCCGTAAATGACATGTACTGTCCCTGACCGTAGTTACAGCTCCACACGTCGGCGCTGCCGTGCACTTTGGCAGAGACCGACATGCTCAAAGACTGGCCCACCATCTCTTCTACATGTGAATGCAGGGCTGGCACTGCCTTTTTGGCGAAGAAATGCCGGCTTGGCACTCTCCACCACGGCTCGGCACAAGCCATCATTTCTCGGAAAGGTGCTGAGTCCACCACTTGGAAAGGGAGGGACTGCAGCACCAGCAACTTGGACAGGAGGACGTTCAGCTTCTGCACCGTCGGGTGCGTGCTCGCAAACTGTTGTCTCTTGGAAACGGATTCCAAGAAAGACTGCTGACGGAATCCGTGAAGAGGAGTAGCAGGAGAAGGAGCATCTGAACGAGCGGAGGATGCCAACGAGCGACAACTCCCCTCAGCAGAGGTGTTGGAGCCTTGACTGGCTGATAGAGGGCGATTGACGTCGGGTGACGGAGCAAGTAACGGAGCGGGTGATGGAGCGGAGGCTGGGGCAGGCAGAACCGCCGTATCTTTATCACGGTTTTCCCAGGCCACCGAATGGCGACGCTGCATATGCTGACGCAACGCTGTAGTCCCAACATTGGCCCCCTGGCCACGCTTGACTTTCTGGCCACATAGTCGACATACGGCTACGTTTACTTCCTCGGGCGGCTTGACGAAAAATTGCCACACCGCCGAGTAGGAAACTTTGCCCCCGCTACTCCTCACTGGCTGACTGCTACTTCCTCCATGCACACCGGCACCACTACTGGCCGTGGTGGTAGGCTGCAGTGGAGCTGGTGCTCTACTCCGTGGCCGTTTGGCTCCACTGACACTGCTGCGACCCTGCTGCCTCCTGGGCAACCCACCAACTGTTTTGCTCGCTGGCAAGCTGGCACCCTCTTCTCCTGATGATGCGGAAGCAATAGCCTGATGACGACGAGGCTGCCAAGTGCGATCAGCCTCATCATCATCAATTAGGGTCTCCGCATCACTACTAGCCCCCTCGGCTGCGTGTGGGTCAGGAGACAGACCTGTCTCTAGACCGGCTACCGAGCCACTCTCCTCGCCAGTACTTCTTCGCCTGGCTGCTGAAGAGGCGGATGTCTCCCCCCGTTCCTGACCGCCCTCTGTTAGCTCTTCCTCACTGTACAGTGGGGCTGAGCCCACAGCATGCGATACTTCGCTTGGTGAGGGAACACCAAAGAACAGGGGCAGGTCGAGGACACGTGATTTCAGTGGGCTTGCTCCCGGGCCATGCCAACTAACGGTTGTGTCTGACGTACCCACCGACCGTTGGCTGTAGGTGTCAGAGGTGACCTGGGAAGAGGAAGACGACCGAGTCAACCAATCGATGACGGCAGGGTTGTCGGTGGAGACATGACCGCTGGATGACACCGGGAGCACTGGCCTCTGGCTGCGACTAGTGCTGCCTCGACCCCTTCCTCTGCTGCCACGTCTGCTCGCTCCTGAAACATTGCCTCCTCTGCCACTCCTCTGCGTGTTGTCTGACATACTCTTTAATTCAATAAGCACCCCAAAAATAAAACCGGATTTAACTCTTTGAACGTACAATAGTGGTTGTGAAGCAGAAACTCAGTTTATTTAGCACAATCGGTCAATTGCAGCTTGCCGTTGGCTGTAAACTGTACGTTTATGTCACTGGAATGCACTAATCACCCAAAAAATATTACCGCCACCCGGCGTGTAAATGGATCTAACTCTTTGAACGTACAATAGTGGTTGTGAAGCAGAAAGTCAGTTTATTTAGCACAATCGGTCAATTGCAGCTTGCCGTTGGCTGGAAACTGTACGTTTATGTCACTGGAATGCACTAATCACCCAAAAAATATTACCGCCACCCGGCGTGTATATGGATTTAACTCTTTGAACGTACAATAGTGGTTGTGAAGCAGAAAGTCAGTTTATTTAGCACAATCGGTCAATTGCAGCTTGCCGTTGGCTGGAAACTGTACGTTTATGTCACTGGAATGCACTAATCACCCAAAAAATATTACCGCCACCCGGCGTGTAAATGGATCTAACTCTTTGAACGTACAATGGTGGTTGTGAAGCAGAAAGTCAGTTTATTTAGCACAATCGGTCAATTGCAGCTTGCCGTTGGCTGGAAACTGTACGTTTCTGTCACTGGAATGCACTAATCACCCAAAAAATATTACCGCCAGCCGGCGTGTAAATGGATTTAACTCTTTGAACGGACAATAGTGGTTGTGAAGCAGAAACTCAGTTTATTTAGCACAATCGGTCAATTGCAGCTTGCCGTTGGCTGGAAACTGTACGTTTATGTCACTGGAATGCACTAATCACCCAAAAAATATTACCGCCAGCCGGCGTGTAAATGGATTTAACTCTTTGAACGTACAATAGTGGTTGTGAAGCAGAAAGTCAGTTTATTTAGCACAATCGGTCAATTGCAGCTTGCCGTTGGCTGGAAACTCTACGTTTATGTCACTGGAATGCACTAATCACCCAAAAAATATTACCGCCACCCGGCGTGTAAATGGATCTAACTCTTTGAACGTACAATGGTGGTTGTGAAGCAGAAAGTCAGTTTATTGTACACAATCGGTCAATTGCAGCTTGCCGTTGGCTGGAAACTGTACGTTTCTGTCACTGGAATGCACTAATCACCCAAAAAATATTACCGCCAGCCGGCGTGTAAATGGATTTAACTCTTTGAACGTACAATAGTGGTTGTGAAGCAGAAAGTTAGTTTATTTAGCACAATCGGTCAATTGCAGCTTGCCGTTGGCTGGAAACTGTACGTTTATGTCACTGGAATGCACTAATCACCCAAAAAATATTACCGCCACCCGGCGTGTAAATGGATCTAACTCTTTGAACGTACAATAGTGGTTGTGAAGCAGAAAGTCAGTTTATTTAGCACAATCGGTCAATTGCAGCTTGCCGTTGGCTGGAAACTGTACGTTTATGTCACTGGAATGCACTAATCACCCAAAAAATATTACCGCCACCCGGCGTGTAAATGGATCTAACTCTTTGAACGTACAATGGTGGTTGTGAAGCAGAAAGTCAGTTTATTTAGCACAATCGGTCAATTGCAGCTTGCCGTTGGCTGGAAACTGTACGTTTCTGTCACTGGAATGCACTAATCACCCAAAAAATATTACCGCCAGCCGGCGTGTAAATGGATTTAACTCTTTGAACGTACAATAGTGGTTGTGAAGCAGAAAGTTAGTTTATTTAGCACAATCGGTCAATTGCAGCTTGCCGTTGGCTGGAAACTGTACGTTTATGTCACTGGAATGCACTAATCACCCAAAAAATATTACCGCCACCCGGCGTGTAAATGGATCTAACTCTTTGAACGTACAATAGTGGTTGTGAAGCAGAAAGTCAGTTTATTTAGCACAATCGGTCAATTGCAGCTTGCCGTTGGCTGGAAACTGTACGTTTATGTCACTGGAATGCACTAATCACCCAAAAAATATTACCGCCACCCGGCGTGTAAATGGATCTAACTCTTTGAACGTACAATAGTGGTTGTGAAGCAGAAAGTCAGTTTATTTAGCACAATCGGTCAATTGCAGCTTGCCGTTGGCTGGAAACTGTACGTTTATGTCACTGGAATGCACTAATCACCCAAAAAATATTACCGCCACCCGGCGTGTAAATGGATCTAACTCTTTGAACGTACAATAGTGGTTGTGAAGCAGAAAGTCAGTTTATTTAGCATAATCGGTCAATTGCAGCTTGCCGTTGGCTGGAAACTGTACGTTTATGTCACTGGAATGCACTAATCACCCAAAAAATATTACCGCCACCCGGCGTGTAAATGGATCTAACTCTTTGAACGTACAATAGTGGTTGTGAAGCAGAAAGTCAGTTTATTTAGCACAATCGGTCAATTGCAGCTTGCCGTTGGCTGGAAACTGTACGTTTATGTCACTGGAATGCACTAATCACCCAAAAAATATTACCGCCACCCGGCGTGTATATGGATTTAACTCTTTGAACGTACAATAGTGGTTGTGAAGCAGAAAGTCAGTTTATTTAGCACAATCGGTCAATTGCAGCTTGCCGTTGGCTGGAAACTGTACGTTTGTGTCACTGGAATGCACTAATCACCCAAAAAATATTACCGCCAGCCGGCGTGTAAATGGATTTAACTCTTTGAACGTACAATAGTGGTTGTGAAGCAGAAAGTCAGTTTATTTTGCACAATCGGCAAACTGCAGCACCAACTGTGCACGACAGCCACCAAAAAAAAAAAGGGTGTATGTCACTTTAAATTTTCGATTCTTTGATAGCTGTGGCCCTGAGTAACGATTCTGTGTCCCTGAGTAACGATTCTGTGTCCCTGAGTAACGATTCTGTGTCCCTGAGTAACGATTCTGTTTCCCTGAGTAACGATTCTGTGTCCCTGAGTAACGATTCTGTGTCCCTGAGTAACGATTCTGTGTCCCTGAGTAACGATTCTGTGGCCCTAAAGTCTCTGTGGCCCTAACTCTGTCCCTTAATACAGACAGGTCTGTCTCTCTTGAATGACCGGAGGCTAATGGAGAATTCTAAGATGGCCGCGATTTATAGCTCCACCATTACACAGTGCTGGCTGGCTGCTGATTGGCTAATGCGATCACATGTCATGATTCATGACTCATGAATGCATTATGGGTCAGCGCGCCTTGTCTGCGCGCCTTCCCAGAGATCCCCGCCCCATCTTCTCTGTCCATTTTCTCCTGTCGCCACACATGTCGCCGCCATTTTTGGGAAAATTCGATTCGTGCATCCGAAGTTTGCTAATCTTCGGATTCGTCGCGAATCGAATTTTTCCAAATCTTCGAAACGAATTCCACTTCGTCATGTTCGATTCTCTCATCTCTAGTCTTTCCCTCCACCACATCCAAAGTTTGAAAAATCCATGCACATGAAAGCTCTGCAACTTTTCCAGGATAAAAAAAAATGCAGGTGTGTCGGGGGCTTGTGCCTTCATTAAGGAACCAAGGATCATTGAGTCTATAATTGTATGAACAAGCTGGGAAACACCAAAGGGGCATGGGGCTGACAATGCCATCAGTAATAAACTTTATTTTACCCATCCACCGCTTTCCAGCCCACATTTCAACACCTTTCAGGCTTTCTGGATTCACCAATAATTGTATTGCTCAGTCTGGCTGAATGTCTTGGTATTTTATTGATTCCTCTTGAAAATTCTTTCTTGCTCATACTCATTAACAAACATCCAATATCTGTTGGCAAAGCTTGTCACATAATACCAAAGCTAAGCCTTACAGTAGGGGCCTTACATTAGGAACTCCCGACTTTTTAGGTTATTCACTCTTACCCAATCATCCCCAGGTTTCCTTAGTTGTTGCACCATAACCTTTGAATTTATTGGTCTTTGAATCACATTGTCACCTGGTCTGATTCTGGCTTCAGTTCCTGCCTAAACCACACTGTTCACACCTCTATCATTATTCTGGATGACCCACCCTCCTGTTATCAGGATTTAATGAATTTTCTTTCTGAGGAATCTGCTACAGCCCTATCTCCAGAAGGGTGTATTGCTGCTTTACTGACCTACCCAGTACTAACTCCCCAAATGGGAAGGTCTATCCATTATCGGTGCCAGAAATTTTGGCCATAAAGTCCCTTCTCTCCTCCCGCTGGGGCAGGTTTCTTTTTGTCGAAAAAAAGGATGGTAAATTGGGCTCCTGCATAACTGTCCCTAAAAAAATCCAGTTTTAGTTTTAGTTTTCTAAGTGAGATCTCAGGTGCTACAATTTGGTAAGAATTTGCAAGGGTGATGAGTGGAAGATTGCTTTCAAAACCAGAGACAGCCATGATGCGTATTTGATAATTCCATTCAGCCTCAGAAACACACCAATGATTTTCCAAGAATTTATAAACAATGTTTTCCAAATTTTTAATCATTTACACCTTCATATCTTCTCCTGCACACCCTTTGAACATGTTAAGCACGCTAGCCTAGTTCTTTCTAGACTCCAAGAAAACTCTCTGTATGTTAGCTCAAAACAAGCCTGGTGGTTACTCTTTCAAAGCTCTGAACCCTCTTCTGAAGATTGCAGGATATCCTTAATTGCCCTCTCACACATATGCGGATTGGATGCAGTTTGAACTGCATTCAATCCGCATTACATGTGAAATACCATTGCTAGCTATGGTGCCTGTTCACATATGTTCAGTGCATGGCCGGTGCAGATTCAGTGTGGATTCAGTGCAGTTTTAAAAAGTGTCATGTCCGAATTCTGAGCAGTGGTTTCAGGTTCAGGTGCAGATTACAGGCTATTAACCTCCATGGGAACCTCTCCTAAACTGCATATGTGTGCACAGGATAAGATCCTAAACTAATCCTGTCCTGAACCTGATGTAAACCTGACCTGAACCTGTGAACAGCTAATGTATCAATTAGCTGTGAAACCTGAGCTTCAATCCACACCACGTATGTGTGAATCAGCTATAAAGTGTAACTTTAGTCAGAAAATTAAGTCTTGATAGATCACTTCAGCCTTGCCCCTTTTGCAGGTAGAACTGTGTAAAATATTAAAAATAAGTGCCTATACTGTTTAAAATCCAGTAATACACTGTCTCACCCTGGTCTGCTCAGTTGCTCTATTTTTCAGCACTGTGCTGAAAATGTGGAGGCTGATCTGCTGACAGCCTAAGGGTCAATGCCAGTCTTTCCCAAATGCCAGTTCAGGCTATAGATCTCACTCTCTGGGCTAACACCAACGGAATAAATTAGTCTGGACAATTTATGCCTATGTTAGTCTAATGATTCCTAGATGGGGATAAATAACATTAATTCCAAGAAGTGCCACTGGAGATGTAATATACAGGCAATCCTATTGCGAATGAGATGGTATACTCAGTCCCACAGTATGAATCACTGGATGTATAACACAGATAAGTGGAATACAAGGCAAGCAACCACTGGCATTATTAATAAATAAAGATAAAGTTCACAACAAGTTAGTGATGGCAAAAGTTCATGTATGCAGAAAGTTCAGGTGAGTATTGGCAATTGAACACAGGTTCCTGGTATCACGAAGATGGAACCAGTGCAGCCAGTTATATATGACAGGGTGTTATCACTCACCATCAGACTATGATCATTGTGCAGATTCGCTCACCCTTTTACTAGTGACGTTCCATCCTCAATGAAGTGCTGTGTTGCACAGTTGTATGTATTGACAGAGCATTGTCACTGACCATCAGGCTGTTGCCAAAGTATAAGTTTGCTCACCCTTTCTGCTAGTGACGTTCCATCCTCCGTGTAATGCTGTGTCAAAAGTTGCCACTGAGGGCTCATCAATAGCCTCACGGATGTGGCTTAGATGCTATGCCAATGTGTCCTGCTGTGCATATATTCCACATGGTAGTACATTTCCATCCGTAGCTTCTCCCGTTAATTGTATGCATTACCCCAATGGATCCTAGTCATCCGTGATGTCACTGACGTATGACGTCAGTGCATGTCTCCAATAGGCGTATCTTAATCTGCTTCGTCAGGACCAATAGGAGACTTGGTTTTGCATTCCTTTATAGCGGTAAACACTGCCCCTTTATGCACATATAAACTTCTCAAGCAAATCTATTGATTATATAGTTACATACTTAATCTGGCTGAAAAAAGTCCATCCAGTTCAACCACTGAAAAAAAAAGTTACAATCCTATACCCACAGTTGATCCAGAATAAGGCAAAAAAAACCCAGCAAAGCATAATCCAATTTGCTTCTACAGCGAAAAAAATTCCTTCCTAATTCCCCGAGAATCAATCAGATATTCCCTGGATCAGCTGTACCTATAAATGTTAGTATCCAGTTATATTCTGTGTATCTAAGAAAGAATCCAGTCCTTTTTTAAAGCAATCCACTGAGCTGGCCAGAACCAACTCTTGAGGGAGTCTATTCCACATTTTCACAGCTCTCACTGTGAAGAAACCTTTCCGTGTTTGGAAATTAAATTTCTTTTCCTCCAGACGTAAAGTGTGCCCCCTTGTCCTCTGTGATGACCTCAGGGTGAATAACTCTACACCACTCATGTATTTATACATGTTGTTTATATTCCCCCTCAATCTCTTCTTCTCAAGAGAGAATAAATTTAGTTCCTCTAATCTTTCCTCATAGCTGAGCACCTCCATGCCTCTTATCAGTTTGGTTGCCCTTCTCTGTACTTTCTCCAGTTCCCCAGTGTTCTTTTTGTGAATTGGTACCCAAAACTGAACTGCATATTCCAGATGAGGTTTATTAATGATTTGTACAGGGGTAAAATGATATCACGCTCTCTGGAGTCTATACCTCTTTTAATACAAGAGAGGATTTTGCTCGCTTTAGAAACCGCAGCTTGGCATTACATGCCACTATTAAGCTTGTGATCTACCAGAACTCCCAGATAATTCTCCACCATTGATTCAACCAGTTGTACTCCCCCTAGTATGTATGATGCCTGCATATTCTTAGCCCCCAAGTGCATAACCTTACATATATCAACATTAAACCTCATTTGCCACATAGTTGCCCAATTAAACAGTGCATTGAGGTCAGCTTGTAAGTTGAAGACATCCTGTAAGGACGTTATTCCACTGCACAGCTTGGTGTCATCTGCAAAGACTGAAATAGTATTTTTAATCCCAGACCCTATATTGTTTATAGATATATTAAAAAGTAAGGGTCCCAACACTGAACCTTGGGGTACACCACTGACAACCCTAGACCATTCAGAGTTTGAATCATTAACCACTACTCTTTGAATACAATCTTTTAGCCAGTTTTCTATCCATTTACATACAGATTTTTCCAAGCCCATAGACTTTACCTTACACATTGGCCGTGTGTGGAGAACTGTGTCAAACGGTTTTGTAAAATCCAAGTATACTACGTCCACCGCCACCCCTCTGTCCAAGGTTTTGCTCACCTCCTCATAAAAAGAAATCAGATTTGTTTGACAATGTCTGTCTTTCATGAATCCATGCTGTCTGTTACTTAAAATATTTTTTTCCATCAAGCACTCATCTATGTGGTCTTTTATTAAACTCTCCAGTATCTTCCCAACTATAGAAGTTAAACTAACAGGTCTATAATTACTTGGTAAAGAATTTGACCCCTCTTTTAATATTGGCATTCAATATAATCGGATAGTACTATTCACTATACATCTAGATAGATCACAAGTCCTGTATGATTAATTAATTTTTAAAGATCTTAATTGTTAAATTTGTTAGAATTACTGGGGCCACCAAAATATTGCTTCCTAAACCCAGTGAATTTAATTTTCCAAAAAGACTTGGAGATCTAATTCAACGTTTAACCCCTTGGGATTCAGTGTTTTAAGCTTATAGATCCATTGTTTTTCACGCTTTAACAATTCTGTCAAAATCTCCCCTTCTTTTCGGAAAATTAATAGCATAAAATCCCTTTACTTTTACACCTTCAAGCTTACTATTATGAAATTTTAAAAAGTGTTGGGCTAAGTTACTATCTGGTTCTTGATTTTATATCTCTAAAATGTTCCCCTTATATGTATTTTGAATTGCCTCTTTATCTTCCCCACATACATGTTATTACATGGACAAGTGAACATATATAACACTGTTATTGTAGAGCAGTTAATAAGGCTTTGGATTTTATATTGTATTCGAGTATCAGAATCTTAAAAAGTATCTGTACAATCTACATATCTACAGATTTGACATTTACCTCAACTAAGCATTCCTTTTGAGCGTGAAGTTAGCCAGGTAGTTTTCTCCATTGCTCTACAACAAGAGTGTTAATTATGCTGAAAAGGGTGAGCAAATTTGCACAATGGCTATAGTCTGATGGTGAATGATAACGCTCTGTCATAATATATAACTGGCTGCTTTGGTTCCATCTTCGTGATACCAGGAAACTGTGTTCAATTGCCAATACTCACCTGAACTTTCTGCATACATGAACTTTTGCCGTCACTAACCTGTTGTGAACTTTATCTTTCTTAACAACGCCAATGATTGCTTGCCTTGCATTCCACTTACCTGTGTTATACATCCAGTGATTCATACTGTGGGACTGAGTGTTACATCTCATTCGCAACAGGATTGCCTGTATATTACATCTCCAGTGGCACTTCTTGGAATTAATGTTATTTATCCCCATCTAGGAATCATTGGACTAACATATACATAAATTGTCCATTGTGAATGGAAGCCGCAGGATTCTGATCAGGAAGTGAATTTCCAGTAGAATGAACCAAGGAGCCATATAAATTAAGAACTAGCGAATTAGATAGGTGGGAGGAGTAGTGGGGAGGTATATTTAGGAGTAGGAACCGGAGATCACTGTCTGTGATAACGCCCTGGAAGAGGGGTGAAATGCGTTGACTCAATTTCCGCTTCCGACGGAGGCTGTGTGACATCACGTCCGGTGAGTGAAGCACACGCTGGCTGCGGCGCTCCAGAGCCATTTTGTTGTACAGGAGAATATATCCCCATACACTGCTGCCAGTTCACTTTCTATGGAGCCATGATTAATGTGATCTGATACCTGCTTGAGGGGGAAAGTTTACATTTATGAGGCTTGTTACCTATTTGCAAAATGTGAGTGCATTATGTGCATCGGTTTTAACCAATTAAAGAGTTTATGCAGTATTACAGTATTAGTGTTTCTGTTAACTCTTTGCATTTTCATCTACCTGCGGGTGTTTATTTGGAGGATATATCCCACCTTCAAGCTTGTTTGACTCTTAAGCCCTGTCAAATAAGAGTCCATTCTATTTGGTGAGTGCGGGCCATATTGGAAGCCACAGATGGTGTGGGCATGTTGTAGTTTATTTCAGCACTGTTTTTTTGTTTGGAGCACATTTTTTTACTATTGATTTGGGGCATTGGACTTTTATTTATTCATTTTTTTATATATTCACATATATTATTTTATTAATTTTTGCGCTGTGGTTTAGTTATATTTATAAACTGTCCAGACTACTATATCCTGTTGGTGTTAGCTCAGAAGGTGATATTGTCAGGAAAGGACTCACAACTGGTGGTGCTGATGGGCTGCAGTACCAGTTCTTACCAGCGGGTGCTTTTCAGCAGCCAGGATCTCACCTCCTGCAATCAAGCCATCACCTGAGGCTGATTGCAGGAGGTGTATTTAAGCAGTAACCAGGACTGCAATCAGTGCCTTGGTGTATTGTTCCCTTGAGCCCCTGCTACTTGCTACCTGCTACCTGTTCTGTGTCCTGTCTTCCTCTACGCTGGATTGCTGTACATACATATATTGGGTGAAGGGTTTTGATTGTTTGGGTTTGTTTGCACTGTATGTTGTTATACACTGTGGTAGCTCACATTAAATTATATTTTACATCACACCTAAAGCCTGCGATTCCCTGTGTCAGTCCACACATTTCTGGTCATATCCAGGTTTCTGACAGATATCTATAGCCTGACAGATGACTGGAGGTTGTCCCTGTTGCGCTGATAATTGTACACTAGCTTTGGCCATGCCATGACATCATGTTTATATTTTAATGGTGTTACAGACAATGTTGTCTGGGGCGAGGTGATGGATATTGGTGTGTAATTGTTTTTTTGTGTTTAATTAGCAATTATTGCATCTACATTTTGATACATAACAAAGTAGTATTTATATACACTTATTGTGTGATGGTTTACCGCATGGTCCTTTCATGTAACCACTTTGGTGAACATGCTGTTCAAAATTTTTTTTTAGTAACATGGTATTTTTAGTTACTGGACCGCATGTACTGTATATTGTGTAGCGGAACCTAGTAAACTTCCAACCTCCTTTCAAATTTTCTATAATCTGAGGTAATGTGGCATACCAAGTTTGTCAGAGCAAACATTAGGTGTGGCCAAATTGTATTAACGGGGAAGGGGTTTTACCACTTGCTGCCTGCCCGCAGTACATTTACTGGGCATGGGCAGGCTGTATCACGTACATGTATGTTATCCAGCCTTCTCCAAGTTAGGGGCACGCAGCGTGCCACTCCTGCAACCACTGTGTCCACCGGACACAGCAGATTGTGGCTCCCAGTACCCGGCCGCTATTAGTGATCCAGAGATCATCTGATTGCGATGCGATCACATGATTGCAATGTCAACAAAGCTGTTATAAATTAATTTAATTCATAAAAACTGTGCTTCCTATACAGTGATGCTGTGATTGGTCCACCACTATCACATGGTACCTGGGCCAATTGCAGCACCCTGTACCATATGATTAACTGTAGCCAGTTAGATATCACTAGTAATCACAGCTGTTATGAATATAACCCATTCATGACAGTTCAAAACATTGCTGTTACAGTGATCATCATTGTATCAGCCATTAAAGTGTAAAAGAAAAATCCCTGTTCATCTCCCAAATCCCTCCTCCCATCGCTAATCCTCTCACCTGCCAGCACCAATCTTGGTTATCTCCCCAGGTCAGTCTGTCCCTCAGTGCAGTACACCCCCCCCCCCCCCCATGAGGTCTGTGATATGTAGCTGAGGGGAGATATGCCTACTGCTTCACTGCAGTAGATTATGTTGCTGGGGACCCAGGGCACATGGCAGGAGATGAAGAGCCTGTGCCCTGAGTGCCTGACACCAGCTGTATCCCTGGCCGCAGGCTTCATCCACTATATGGAGTGTAACTTTAAAGCAGAACTGTATGTGAGCACTGCAAACTGAAAACATTATTTAATTAATTTTTAATATTCAAAGCAAACTAATCCATCCATCCGTGTCTCCTTGTGTTCTTTTGTTGAGAAATCACTTTGAAAAACACTTTCCTAGCATTTCTAGCTGTGACCACCTTGAGTAAGGGCAGGTGATTCATATAGCAGTTAAATCTGGGAATCCATATGCCGTTAGCTCAGGCATGCAGGCAGGAGGATGTGCTTAGCTGAGAAAGCCCCTCCTCCAGATGAAAGAAAAAAAAATTCCATGAAGATGTCTGGGATGTATGACATCATTTGCCCTAGGCCAGAAACCAGGAAGCAACTGAATAAATGTGAGAGAAAGGTTAAACAAGTAAATATAATATACGTTCCTATCTATTTACTAACGCTGGCAGCATAAGGATTAAAAATAGTTAATGCTGATTGAGAGAGTTTAGTTCAACTTTAAACTTCCCTTCCAAAAGCTGGGTCACAGATTTATTCTGTCTATACAGAATCATCCAGAGAATTTACTCAGTCCCCTTTTAATCTCCAGCTACCCACCCAATATTTTTCATATATCCTTTCATATAAGCCTCGTCATCCACATGTTATCTATTCCACTTGTCTTCCTTTGTGAGTTTGCAGACAGGCTCCCGAAGAATCAGAAAACTTTACAGTACCAGCTGCCCACATACATGCTGATACTCCATTCAAAGCTTTCCATTGTTTACACATAGCCACACATGCTCTAAAGGTTTTGAAGGGGCCTTCCTCAAAGTTGGGGGCTAATATAAGTGCTTATCTTTTTCAGTAAGCTTCATGCAGCTCTTCTGTTCTCAACAATCCTTCATCTCATGCTAATTAGTCCACTTCCCTGCACTTTTCTGATGATCCAAGTGACTGCACTATTCAGCATCCTGTTGCGGGCAACACAGCTACCCCTTTGGCTCTCGCTTTGGGCTCCCCATAATCTGGCAACCTGTGTCCAGGCAATTCAACTCCTGCCCAGCCTTCAGGCACCATTTGCCAAGCAACACGTGTAGCATTATTCCCCTTGCTTTCCTCCTTTTGGTCCTGATTCTGCTGGCACAAGACATAAGCCTCACAGGTATCACTTGTGATAGGCTTCTCAGCGTGTCTCAGTAGTTGATATTAGTGTACAAGACTCTTGACCTGTCTGTTGCTGTATTGGACCCTTACCTATTTAATGACAGCACCTCTTGCCACCTGGACCAACCTTTGCCTTTCTACCGACAACATCCTTTGCCTGCCATTTGGATCAACCCTTGCTTCTAATGAGGCTAATAATGTAGTGGTTTATGTCCCAGCTTACTCAAATGGTTGGTAATTCATAGTGTTAGCCCCACCCCCTTTCCCTGGAAGTCTCTGATGTAGATGTTTTTGTTACTCTTTCATCCACACATTTACCATAGATAGACAGACTGACTGTCAGATTCAGAATCTCTGCCATTCTGGGAAAAAGAGGCCCCTACTGAATAACTCAAGGATATGGAAATCTCAACCAAATGGGGGGGTGGTCAGTTTATTTATTGTAGCTATCTTTAAATCCTGTATAATAATAATAATAATATTTAGTGCATTTAAACTGAAAAATAAACCTGTAATTACACCTATTGCAGTTTCTAGGCTAAGGTCATACAGACCCAGACATTTTGGCAGGATTTTCACCATCATTATGTATTTGGTGATTTCATTTACAAGGATTTAAAAAACCCATAACAATCCTATCCAGTCCCCAAATGGTTTTGTATTTTATATATATTAGCATAAGAGTTTATTAAGAGATCATACACCTCTCCTTTGTTGGATCTCCTGATGTCTTGCCATAACAAGGCTATGGCCATTTATGTGTAAGACGCCCCTTTCTTTAAGTATCCCACCAATAAGCAATTGGAATTCCTTTCATGGCCCATGTATCATCTGTCAGAATCAGCCCAGCAGTCTTTATTAATTTTAGCCTTGCTAGCTCAGACACTCTCAAATTGGTTAGAATCTTTGCGAAGGGGTTTGTCAAATGTGCTGATTAGATGCCAATCACTTCGAAACCTCATGTGTGATGCAGCAATGGATAGCAGTTGTCTGTTGTCTCACATCAGTCTCTTGTCATTGCTCTGGCTTAAGTGTTGGTTGATGGACTTAACTTCTAAACAGATCTTATTATGTTTACCCTTCATGGGAGATTGTCAATTTGAAACTTCACAGGGTGATCTCATTAAAGTAGCTACTAGGGCTAAGAGTATGCATTTTCCCTAACCCTGGAAAAGTAAGAATCTGGAATTTCCATTTCTTGAACCACCAAGCTTTGGCAGGCAATGAGTGCCAATCTCACAGGTAAGTCCTCTGCAGTGTTGAGGTTTTCCTCCAGCTGTCTCATTTAAAGTGGGGATATGACTATTAGCATTTGCAAACATTTAGAAGGCTCATATCTCAGATCCATGGATTCTGGAACTAGGGCCTTCTTGATGCATGGGCACCCCTGCTGTCCCAGGATGGCCGTGTCCTGGGCAGCATCCCAGAACCTGTACTGTGCCCTTCTGATCCCAGCATTGTGCCGTTCTGATCCCCCTTGTACTGTGCCCTTTTCCCCTCCCCCAATTCTGTGCCTTCCTGACACTAGCCCTGTATTGTGCTCTTTGTGTTGACTAGTCTTTCATTTATGTTTTGGGGTTTTTTTGTTTTTTTTAAAGCAATTTTATTGAAAGTACTAATAAATATATATTTAATTCTATCAACTATTTATACTTTAATTCTTGAGAGTAGGTGCGTAAATTAGGGCAGGCTGGCAGGGGCCCAAGTGCATTACTTTTCCCAGGGGCCCATGATACTATTAAGACGGCCCTGCCTGCAGCAGTTGTCTCAGAGTTGCAAAATATAATTTTGTTCCCTACCTCCTCGTTTATTTCCCTCAAATTTACTGATGTGCTCACAACATCTTGCAGATCTTCTAAACCTTCAGATTATTTTGACCCAGGGGTCATCGCCCTGTTTCCTAACTCATGCTTTTTATTCAAACCGTTTTGGAGTTCCCAGATTCAAAGGAGGTCTTTTTCCTGTCACGGACATGAAAGTATTTGTTTGTCCCCAAAAGTTCAGGATGGAATCTCCTTGTTCCTTAATAGCTTCCCTTGATTTGGGTGACTTTCTGGTCTCAATAGACATCAAGGGTGCTTATTTTAATATGCTGTCTTCCAGTTCGTCTATGCTTTCATAGTGAGAGATCACATTTTTTCAGCCTGTTCTCAGCACCATTGGTGTTTACCATGTGCCTTTCCCTGTTTCAGCTCACCTACAGGTTATCCCAATGATCTGTTACTTGGACAATCTTCTCTTAAGAGATCAGACAGCTTGGCTGGACAGGCTTGTCTCCAGGTAGAGGGATCCAATGTTGGCAGTGGATGCCCTGTTCACTCCCTGGGGTCATTACATGCTCATTTATGCAGTTCTTCCCCCAAAGTTGTTTCCTCTTTTGCTACACAGAATCAAAGCAATAAATATTCTGGTCCTGCTCATAGCTCCAGACTGGCCACGGAGAGTGCAGTATGAAAATCTTGTTAATCTACTTGCCAGCACTCCATGGACACTTTCAGATTGGCCAGCTTCGTTGTCAAAAGGGTGCAACCTATTTCGCAATCTCTGAATTAAGCAGCTTGGTTGTTGAGGCCCAGGAACTAATAGATGGAGAAATTTAAAAGTCTGTAATTCTGGCCATGCATAACTCTTGTAGGACTATGTCCCAAAAATAGTGTACCACTGAACCTGAAAAACTCATTTTTGCTGATGTGAATCTAGGAAACTTTATCTACATCAGTCAACCATGGGATTACTTCTTTCCTTCCTTAAACCGGGAGTAGACCAGAACCTAGCCCTGAGTACCAGAAACAATCAGGTCTTAGCCCTGGCTTTCTTCTTTTCAGAGACCTTTGTCTACTAATTCCTAGTTTCATGCCTTTTATTCCAAAAGTTACTCAGTAAATCTCCCCTTTGACTATAGGATATGAACCTTGTTCTATCATTCCTTCACAAAACTCATTTTGAACGAATTTGATAATTTTTTCATTGTCTTTGTCCAACAAGGAGGCCTTTGTTGTGGAAATCACTCCTGCCAAAAAGCCTTCAAACTGGCAACATAATACTGAACAGAATTCTTTTAAGTTCTCCATTGGCACAAGGATATTTCATACTTTCAACTGTAACGGCCATGGTAACTAGATAATCTGGATCCAGGAATTACCACAAACAGTAAAGGCAACTATTGGTTTTTCTGACTCAGCATCTGGCAAAGCAGTGTCTTTAGAAGAAATACACACAGATAAGAAGTTATCTCCCGCAGCAACTTCACAAAACACCAACTCATCTGTTATTGGATGTTCTCCAGGCAAATATCCTGGCATCTTAAATTTACTATAGGAATCCAAGTTTCTGCATAGACCATAGACCAAAAGAGAGCCCTTGTAACATGACTTGTCAGTCTCCATTTCTCCCTACACTCCAGGGACTTTGCAGGTGCACCACAGGAACCCACTTTTTGGGTCAGTGACCCCGATCTATATGTTCACATGTAAACTTTACTCTTACTAATACCTCTTTACTTTGCAACAGATGACTTAACTTTTTCCTGAGTTGCTCACAGTATTTCTCTCATCATTTCTTGGGCCTTCCATCTTGTTAGGATAGTCTGCTTCTGCAGCAAGCATACCCCTGTGAGCATGACCCCCTTGTTTCACCTGACCCTGTTGCTAGGGGAAATTGCACACACTCCTCACTGGTCACCCATGCCCCATTTATATTAACACTTTGCTTACACGACTCAAGTATACACACAGGTCTTTACATCAAAGGTCACATCATTTTCAGATATACTGTATTGATATTTGATTTCCCACTGCACAGGACACTGAACAGTGGGATGTCTTTCTCCAAACACATAGTTAGCCATGCTACTGAGGTCACTCATACTTTATGGCAAAAAGTGTCAATGCCAGTCTCTTTGAAAACCAACATATTACTCCCAGCACTCTACTCCCTTGAGAAAGTGTTACTACAGACTGCTGGAGGTTCCACCTTTTTTATTTGGGGGCATTGGGGCTGTTATAAAACTGTTCTCCTCTTTCTGTGAATCTGCCATTCCACCCATCAGGCCACGGGACAAAAAAGCAGGAGGTGCAACTTGCACCTTGTCGCCCCTTTCAGAATTAAAGGAAATCTATAGTCACAGCATACACTTTCACTTTACAACATCAGAATTTTAATAGAAATACAAACAAAAGTTTTTCTGACACTATAATATAGGCTTACTTGAAAAATCTCCTTGCATATTGTCAGTGCTGCCTGTCTGCTGGTCATTTTTCCAGAACTTCCTGGATTCCCTGCATGCTTTGCAGCTTCTCCTCTACTATTTACTTACAGTTTCTAAGGACTATATATCTCATGGTACCTTTATGCCTGCAAGCGGTGATTCCTGTACTGACTCCGCCTCCTGAATCTCCTCCTTTCAGCACCTCTGTAGTTCAGAAGGCAGGCGGAATTGTCTGACGCAGTAGTGCCTACTCACAGTGAATACATATCACAAAAAGGAAGCAAATGTGTGGGGAAGTAAGTTTGCAAACTTCAAGATCATTCAGATTAGTAAGAATATTCTGGAAATAATTGAAATACATTGTGGAAATTAGTATATGATTTTACATTTTGACCGTAAATTCACTTTATCTTCCACAGTTTCTAGGGCTGACTGCAGACATTTTATCAATTCAAACTTGGTAGGCAAATCGCAAACTCTGCCTGGCCAAGTTACCTTGCACTGCATCCACAGTTAGGGGACATTTGGCGACAGTGTGCCCCTATTCACTGCAACTCATTCCTTTGCTTTCATGCTTTGTAAGGCTTCCCATACAGCATTTGCCTACATACTTTCAGCTTCACAGCCCTTTGGGACAGTTGAGCCACACTTTTTCTGGAGGTGCGACACATGCCCAGCTGTTGCCAAGGGTGATGGCTTTCCTCTACTAAGGGTTTCTGGCTTTCCCAGTCACAGTGCATTTTCTGCATTAGCAGAATTTAACCTTTAAACTTATCATAGTTCTTGCAAACTCAGTCTATCACCCAGGTAGGCAGCCTGAAACTTTACCACCAGTATGGACAGTAACAATTCTAACCAGTGTTTTTGGGTCATGCTTCCCACACAGCAATCCTCTCAAAGGCACTTTGAAAATGTGTGCATCATAATTTGTCGACATGTTCTGCATAAAGTCAACTGGTCTAATCTCACCAGTGTTTCTATGGGCAGCATCTCTTGCCTCCTGGTTCTGGGAAGCCATATTTGTTCACATGACTATGGCCTGGTTCACATGGATTGGCCGCAGCGCAGTTTCAGCACAATTGTATCAGTGTTTTACTCGCTGTTCCCATTTTTTTTTAGACTGTACATTTTCTGAAAGCACATCAAAGATGCTGTATGCAAGACTTTTATGCACTTTTATGAAAATGCAGTCTAATAGAGGTTGATTGGAGCACACCTAAAACCACATGTACAACACGGATAAATCGTTCTGCACTCAAACCACAGTACACCAGTGTGAACCCACTCTAAGAGCTGGCCTGGCTCTCTCTGTAGCTGGGGTCACCACTACCAAATTAGATTTATACCAGTCCATGGCCGACTCCGAAACTAGCACATTTTATTTTACATACCTGGGGCTTGCCCTTTCATTGTAACCCCCTCCAGCCACAGAATTCTCTCTCTCATTTTAGCAAAGTCTGCTTTGAGAGCCCTATACTGCAGACATACAGCTTACATAAACTACAGCAAAATAGTGCGCTGTCATTTGAAGGCCTGCTATTCCTTAGCAGGTACAAATAACACCTGCCACACACAATGTGCTGGGTATTTTAATGGCTCCTTATCACAGAGCATAACAACAAGTTCATCACAACCTCATGCCACCTCATGCTTATGTTGGTGCACATGTGGTCACAATACATGTAGTGTGGCCATGCCCACGCATGCACCCATAGACTGCAAATTCTAGTGACTCCTGAAATAAAAATATTGGCAATCTACACTCTTCACCCAGCTTGTATCCAACATATGTTGCTGAACAAATGGATTCCAGCCCATATCTCAAAGGGGGAATCTCTTCTCTACTTCCCACTACATCTTTGTTTTATCATCGCTGCAAGTGCTTGCAAAATAAGCAGCAACCAATCTCTATGGTTTGAGGAAAATAGTAAAGTTTGTGTTATACAATGACACGGAGCCCCATGTAACCAAATAGTACAGAATATTTCAAGACTATTACAGTTTTAAGGTCATTTCTAGCAAGAAATCTTTTAGAAACCTGATCACAAAACAATTGACACCCATGCCTACAAAACTGCTGTATCGTACTCTTTTGTTGCCTTCTAAGCGTTTTCCTGCTGGTGCTATTCTACTCGATTACTCCAAACAAAAAGTCTTTAAAAAATATTTTTTCATGCCAAATTGCATGGTATATTCACAGAGGTAAAGATGAGAACTGCCATTACCTTTTATTGGCTATCCCTGCAAAACACTGAAATTTAGGTCAGAGCGAAGAACTACTGCAGCAGCCTCATGTATTAAACCCTGAATTTTCAAAAGTATTAAATTATATACCAAATGCTGATGTGGGGGTTGTGGCTGAAATTTTGTTTTCAGTTGTACCTATGTTTAATCATAAATGTCTATTATGTTGGATATCTGCAAAACATACCACAAAAAAACAAATATTTAACTTCAATCCTTATAAAAAAACAAAAAATATATGTAATTTCCTTCATACTCATATAAATCATATATAATGTCATAATATCTGCAGAATTTACTTAGACATATATTATAATAGCATCATTGTCAAATTATATTTCTTACCATTTGTAAAACTTTTGTGCTGTTAAACAGTATTTGGCAGAGTATTGAATCATCACTAACTTATTAACATTAACAGGAAAACCTACATAAATCGTCAACAATTCTTTTTAAACCCTACTTGGAGGATTTAAAGATTAGCTATGATACATATTTTCTTTTTAAATTCTTTAAATATAGTATATATTGTGTATAAATTGCAGTTTATTGTGTTTTTTTAGTGTTATTTACTAAGGATTTTATTTTGTTTTGTTATTTGGTAAACATTACATTTAAGCATGACTTATTATGTGGGTGCTGCTAGTGCAAAGGGCCTTATTTACTTCACGGAAATGCATAACAGAAGAGAGAAACTGCCAGGGAGATAATAAGTACACTAATGTTGTGTTTATATCAGTTTGCTGATGTGCCCAGTAAACAAAGCCCCTTAAAATATCTGCTAAAAATGTACACTCATGTTCAGTATATACCTTGCAATAAGCATTTGTAGTGTGCATTGAGTGCTAAATTATACTGTTTTTATATAAATAAGATTTGATTGCTGAAGAATAAACTGTTTACCACAGCACATTTGGTAACGAATTCACCGTATGTACAGTAAAAATTATTTGCATGTCTTCATGTACCTCACGGGCATAATAAATACTGTGAGAATATGATTTGGTTATTTGGGCTGCTTCCTGGATGTATCGTTACAACAGTGTACGTATATATAACTTCATAGTTCCCAGTGTGAACTTAATTTCTTTATTTCTGCTTAATTGTTATGCATTAATGGTTTCCAGAGTCTTTGGGTACAGGGACTGGCAATGGAGATAACTTTTACCCCATCATTTGCCAACCTATGTCTGGAATGGTGGAAGCAGAACCTTTTCTTCCTTGGAGGACATCTTGATGTGTTTGTATCACACTGTGTTATGGCAAGGATACATTGATGATATTCTCTTTTTTTTAATAGTCTCCCAACATCTATTAAACAATGTTTTACTCTTTGAATGCAATCTCTGAAATTTTTGTGTCACCTGTTTGTTTTATACTGCTTCTATTGCATTCTTTGATATTTACATCAATATTTATAGGGAAGTTTTTTCAATTTATTTAACACTATGTTATTAAGATTATTTGGCATGCTTAAAGCTTTCATCTTTTCCCATTGATTTGTAGCATTCTAATTGGGCAATAGCTATAGAAACACAATATGTATACATGTGTTTTAAATTCTGAGACTGAAGTCCACAAGTTGATACACAGGGGCTGATGTGCTAAAAGAAATGAACAATAGCTAAGGTAAAATACAACAGTACACTTGTATCATAGGCTGCCTTAACTTGCCGTATGCATTGGACATCTAAATAATGCTGCTTTTGTGAGTTCTGTCCCTATAAGGTGCTATATGGAATGCATATTTCAAAGTTTTTTACTTAAAAATGTTTAACAAACTTTTCTGTTAAAAAAAAATGTATAAGGATGAAAAAAGGATTGTTGCAAGCTTTCTAAGCAATAAATTGCCAAACTAAACCGCATGAAAAAAAAACACTGGATGTTAATACCAGTGTATTGAACTTCATACACCAGCTAACACTTGAACTTGCATATATGTAAAGCATGTGCTCATGTGTAGCACTATACTCCTTTTCACTTAAGTTTTTTTTTTTTTTAATGAGGATTTTCTTTATTGATAGTTGTGTGCACCTCATGCATTTTGTTTTCCTACAAGGCATTCATTTTTTGAAAAGCTAACAGCCATTACTATTAAATGATGTGTGTGTGGACACTGGAGAGTATATTCCATAGCATGTGCTGCTTGTTAGTAAATTCCACAGACTGCATTGGTGAGCATGCTTCTTCAGGGATCCCAAGTACAGGGAGTTTATTCCACGTTTTCACAGCTCTTACTATGAAGAAGCCTTTCCATGTTTGGAGATTACACCTCTTTTCCTTCAGCTGTATTGAGTGCTCCTTTGTCCTCTGTGATGACCTTAAAGTGAATAACTGTACACCAAGTTCACTAAATGGACCACTTATGTATTTATACATGTTGTGGCTCTCAAATATACCTAAAGGCCAATTCCTTAGAATAAGAAGAAATTGTACCTCCCTGGACTCCTACTTATCACAAGCCTCTGTACTAAAAAACAGATTTATGGAAAAGGGATATAAAGAATGACATCTTACCCATACCATGCACGAAATAGCGAACATGGACAGAGAAGTATTACTGGCTGATAACACATCAAATAGGCCACCTAAGATTTGCCCCTTTGTCACCACTTTTTCCAGACAGTATAAAACCATTTCTAGGATAATCAATCAGAATTGGAAGATTTTAAAAGCGGATCCGGTTCTCACTAAGATTTTACCAGATAAGCCAGAAATTGTTTGCAGGAGAGCCCAACCCCTAAGAAACCTGATAGCCCCCAATATTATTAATCCACCTTAGAAAGTCTCCTTCCTTGACAATATGGTGGGTTTTTTCCCATGTAATAAGTGTATTATTTGTACCTGTAATGGGAAAAAGAAAAAAAGTCGAGAGCTTCACTTCGACCACCACTGGCAGGATGTTTAAGATTAATAACTTTATATCATGCTATGGTAGGCATGTTGTATACCTTTTACAATGTCCTTGCAAGAAGCAGTGCATTGGACGTACCACTAGGAGGCTTAGGGATAGATTACGAGAGCATGTTAGTAATGTGAAGAAAGGTTACAAGGAACATTCGCTCTCTATGCACTACAGAATACATCATAATAGGGATCCATCCTTTTTGATGTTTGCGGGAATTGATGTAGTGCAAGCCCACTGGAGAGGCACTAACAATAGAAGGGTAGTGTCGCAGATGGAAGCAAAATGGATTTTCCAGATGGAGTCCATGCGCCCTAAAGAGCTTAATATAGAACTGGATATTAATTGTTTTATCGATAATAGTTAAAAATATTTTTAATATTTTTTACTATTTTTACTGCTTTTATACATACCTTTATATCTCTTCCATTTTTTCCATTTATTATCCAGAATTTTATACCATATATTGTTGTTTTAGGTCCTCGCGAAGTCTATACATGTTTTCATGTGTTTTTATGTACTTTTATGTATTTTTATTTTATTAATAGATATTATTTCTGCATATTTTTATCCTTATTAATTTCTTTTTATATTATTATGAACACACCATATCGTTTTCATATTTTTTATAAGAATGATTTTACATACGTTTATGGATGTTGGTTATCCAAATTGACATGCATCTCTTTATTTTGTATTATGTCATTTATTAGTTATTTATTATGGGATGTGTAATAATGTTTGCACTATACAGGTTAAACATTGCTGATCGTTACATTTATTTGGTACACAGCCTTATTAATAGGATTACCAGAGGTATATTTATTTTGTTTTTATACTGTCATTTTAAATAATCTTGATAACCTTTGGACAATATTAAAGTCCACTTTGGTGTAGACTGCATAACTCTAATTTGACCCAGCATTAATATAGTTTATGTGCCTGCATTACGGGATCATTCCCGTGGCAACACACTCCTCCCTGGTAATCCTCGTTATGCTGCCTGTCTCCGTAAATCCACTATGAAGGCGCTTGCGCATGCGCCATCGGTCGGGCTACACCAAAATGGCGCCCATCGCGGAGACATCCAGCATTGGGAAAATAGTGCGCGGTAAAGGCGTATGTGCCATTTTCCTCATATAAACAGCACAACAGCGTCCACCACTGTAAGCTGAACCCCTATGACCATGAGCCATCGCTCGAAATGCATCAGTGAGAGCTACAGCAGGTGTGACGCTACGCCGCCGGTGCCACAAGTGGCCCCGGTGGCCAGCTTGTTACTTGGTCAGTATTGTTTTTATTACTCCTGATATGCTTTCTGCCTTGTTCTTGGAATAAACATCCTTAAAGATACTGCACTATTGGCCTCCTCTGTTCTTTTGAGCTCCCATGGGAGCTGGCTACATTCACAGAGCGGTCTTTTTTGAGTGTGGCAGTACCATGAGGCAGTGAGGGATACATGACCAGATCTGACCAGACCAATCTGAGGATATCTGATGTTCTGTGGTTATCACAAATGCCCATTGGGATTGCGTATCTGGTGAGTGCGCAATCTTTACACATTTTGTCACCTCTTCCACGGTTCCAGCTATTGGATATCTGAAGATCACCTGAGATCTTATCTACGCTCTCACTTTGGACTTATCTTATCTGATAGAGTTTGACACCTTTTTCACAATATTAGCCACCCATCTAGTGGCTCATGTATTTGCACATTGTCACTTTACTGTTTTGATGCTTATATAATATTTGTGGATCCTTATTAGCGCTGCACCCCCTCCTTTTATTTGTTATAACTTTACATTTATCAACATTAAACCTCATTTGCCACATGGTTGCCCAATTAACAGTGCATTGAGATTGGCTTGTAAGTTGGAGACATACTGTAAGGACGTTATTCCACTATAAAGCTTGGTGTCATCTGCAAAGACTGAAATTGTACTTTTACAATTACAAACCCTATATAATTTATAAATGTATTAAAAAGTTAGGGTTCCAATACTAAACCTTGGGGTACACCACTAACAACCTTAGACCAATCAGAGTATGAATCATTAATTACTACTCTCTGAATACGGTCTTTTAACCAGTTCCAAGCCTGTAGACTTTACCTTACACATTAGCTGTTTGTGGGGAACGGTGATAAACACTGTTGCAAAATCCAAGTATGCTATATCCACAGCCACTCCTTTGTCTCAGGTTTGGCTTACCTCCTCATGCAAAGAAATCAGACTTGTTTGACAATTTCTGTCTTTTTTTTTAATCCATGCTGACTATTGCTTAAAATGTTTTCTTCCTAGCAAAAACAAATCTATGTGATCTTTTATTAAACTCTCCAGTGTCTTCACAACTATAAAAGTTAAACTAACAGGTCTATAGTTACTTGGTAAAGACTCTGACCCCTTTTTAAATATAGGCCCCACATTGGCCTTGCACAGATAGAAAGGGTTGGTAGAGCTGGTACAGTGATGATAATGGGGGATTTTAACTACCTGGAAATTGACTAGAGTAAAGGCAGTGCTGAAACAGTTAAAGGGCAAAAATGTATAAACCTGCAGGTGAAACTCGAAAAATTAGAATATCGTGCAAAAGTTCATTTATTTCAGTAATGCAACTTAAAAGGTGAAACTAATATATGAGATAGACTCCTTACATGCAAAGCAAGATAGTTCAAGCCGTGATTTGTCATAATTGTGATGATTATGGCTTGCAGCTCATGAAAACACCAAATCCACAATCTCAGAAAATTAGATTATTGTGAAAAGGTGCAATATTCTCGGCTCAAAGTGTCCCACTCTAATCAAGGCCATTCAAAAGTGTTGGGGACTTTCACAAAGAGTGGACTGAGGCTGGAGTCAGTGCATCAAGCGCCACCACACACAGACGGGTCCTGGACAACAAACAACGTCAGAAGTGTCTTACCTGGGCTAAAGAAAAACAGACCTGGTCTGTTGCTCAGTGGTCCAAAGTCCTCTTTTCTGATGAGAACAACTTTTGCATCTCATTTGGAAACCAAGGACCCAAAGTATGTAGGAAAATGGAGAGGCACACACTGCAAGATGCTTGAAGTCCAGTGTGAAGTTTCCATAATCTGTGTTGATTTGGGGAGCCATGTCATCTGCTGGTGTCGGTCCACTGTGCTTCATTAAGTCCAGGGTCAACGCAGCCATCTACCAGGAGATTTTGGAGCACTTCATGCTTCCTTCCGCAGACGCAGCTTTATTTTGGATGCTGACTTCATTTTCTAGCAGGACTTGGCACCTGCCCACACTGCCAAAAGTACCAAAACCTGGTTCAATGACCGTGGGATTACTGTGCTTGATTGGCCAGCAAACTCGCCTGACCTGAACCCCATAGAGAATCTATGAGGCATTGCCAAGAGAAAGATGAGAGACATGAGACCGAACAACGCAGAAGAGCTGAAGGCTTTTCATTGAAACATCCTGGTCTTCCATAACACCTCAGCAGTGCCACAGGCTGATAGCTTCCATGCCACGCCACATTGAGGCAGTAATTGCTGCAAAAGGGGCCCAAACTAAGTACTGAGTACATATGCATGCTTATACTTTTCAGAGGTCCGATATTGTTCTATGTACAATTCTTGTTTTATTAATTGCATGTAATATTCTAATTTTCTGAGATTGTGGATTTGGGGTTTTCATGAGCTGTAAGCCATAATCATCACAATTATGACAAATCATGGCTTGAACTATCTTGCTTTTGTATGTAATGAGTCTACCTCATATATTAGTTTCACCTTTTAAGTTGCATTACTGAAATAAATGAACTTTTTCATGATATTCTAATTTTTCGAGTTTCACCTGTATATACCCAAGACAATTTTATGGTACAGTTCATAGAGGCCCCAACTAGAAATTAAGCTCTGCTTGACCTAATAATCTCAAACTATACAGAGCTTATTACTAATGTTCATAGAAACGAACTTCTGGGTAGCAGTGACCATAATATGATTTTGTTTAATGTTAGCTGTAAACAACAAGCACATACTTGAAAGATAAAAACACTGAGAGCACATTTTCCAAGGCTGAAGGCTGCTCTCTAAGACTTAGACTGGGACTATTAGCATCGATGATCACAGAACAAAAATGGCAATTCTTCAAAACCACTGTATGCCAACACACTACAAACTATATTCCTATGGGCAATAAGTTTAAAAGGCTAAAAAAATATAACCTATGTGGATCATGGCCAAAGTTAAAGTTATAGAAAATAAGAAAAGAGGTTTTAAGAAATTTAAAACTGAAGGAACACTATCATCATTTAAATGTTACAAGGAATATAACAAAACATGTAAAAAGGAAATAAAGGCCACAAAAATTCAAACCAATTGCAAAAGAGAGAAGTTGCATAATTACATAGTCTAACTGAAAAAAGACAAAAGTCCATCCAGTTCAACCAAAAAAAAAAAGTTATAATCCTATACCCAGAGTTGATCTAGAGGAAGGCAACAAAAACCAGCAAAGCATGATTTAATTTGTTCCTGCAGGGGAAACAATTCCTTTCTGATCCCCCGAGAGGCAATCGGATATTCCCTGGATCAACTTTACCTATAAATGTTAGTATCCAGTTATATTCTGTGTATCTAAGAAAGAATCCAGTCCTTTTTTAAAGCAATCCACAGAGCTGGCCAGAACCAACTCTTGAGGGAGTCTATTCCACATTTTCACAGCTCTTACTGTGAGGAAAGCTTTCCATATTTGGAGATTAAATCTCTTTTCCTCAAGACATAAAGAGTGCTCCTTTGTCCTCTGTGTGACCTTAAAGTGAATAACTCTACACCGAGTTCACTATATGAACCATTGATGTATTTATACATGTTGATCATATCCCCCCTTAATCTCCTCTTCTCAAGAAAGAATACATTTAGTTCCTCTAATCTTTCCTCATAGCTGAGCTCCTCCATGCCTCTTATTAATTTCTCCAGTTCCCCAACGTTCTTTTTGTGAATTAGTGCCCAAAACTGAACTGCATATTCCAAATGAGGTCTTACTAATGATTTGTACCGGGGTAGAATGATATCTCTCTCTCTCTGGAGTCTATACCTCTTTTAGGAGGAGCAGGACCAGTTTAAAAAAAATCTTCAAATATATTAACTCCGTGGCGTGAGCGTACACAAATTATCGATCCCACTGGACTGGGACCACTAATTTGCGTACCTGTCTTTGTGCTGGGAGCACCCCACATGACATGCTCCCAGCACAAAGACCGGAGTGTCAGTGAGAGCTAACGATTGGGACTCGAAACTGGATCGCTGTGAAGCCTGCCCCCCTTGTATCTCTCTCTGTCCTTTCAGAGAGAAGAAAAGTGTAAAAAAAAAAAATAATAATAATAATTTAAAATATAAAATAAAATACGTAGATAAAGGTTTGATCTAGGTCAGTGCCAGTGTTAGTGTTTGGGTCAGGGTCAAGGGTCAGTATTTTTTTTGTCAGGATTTGTTTTTTCTTTTCATTTTTAAATTAGTGTCAATGGCAGGATAAAAAAAAAAAGCGGAATGCGCACATTTGTTTTTGGGCTGTACTACGGGTACAAACAACTAACATACACATATGTGGTATCGCAGCGATCGTCAGGAGCAGGAGAAATTATTTTGGGTTGTGCTTTGGTGGTCTGTTATGGTAGTTGCATAAAAATATACAACTACATTTTAAAAAATGGGGTTTTTTTTTACTATTTTGGGTCAGTTTTCCTTTGATAATTAAACAAAATCAGGAAATATCCATTACCATTTATCACCAAATGAAAGCCCAATTTGTCCTTAAAAAAATAAGGTATAATCTATATGGATGCACAAAGTAGTTGTGATGATATGTACAGTTTTGCTAACACAGTTCAAAGTTGCAAAATTGTGCTTAGGCTTTAGGATTTGTTTTACCCTTAGGCGTGAAGGGGTTAATAGTAAAAAGGTCAGGTCTGAGTATGTAGGCCCTTTACAAAAATTATCTGGAGTGGGTGACAAAGAGAAGGAAAATGTGTTAAATACCTTCTTCAACTCTGGGTATACAAAAGGAGCATAGGGGAGCTCATGTCTATAATGAAGATGGTATTGACATAGCCCCAAATGAACCACTATGGCTCAAAACTGATATGGTCCAGAAATATGTAGACATAATAAAGGTGAATAAGGCTCCTGGTCCAGATGGCTTACACCCACATGTCCTAAAAGAACTGAGCTCTGTCATTTCTAAACCTTTATTTCTAATTTTAGGGATTCTGGCATAATAGTATTGGATTGACGTAAGGCCAATGTGGTGCCTATATTTAAAAAGGGGTCAAAGTCTTTACCAAGTAATTATAGACCGGTTAGTTAAATTTTAGTTTAACATGGTATATTTACCTTCTCCGTGCAATGATATTCCTCTTCCCTTTCCCTGGTCTTTTTCCTCCTCTTCCCCGTTCCTCCTCCCTTCTGAGTGCCCCCTTAACAAGCAGCTTGATCCTGTGCTAGGTCGTGTGCATCTATAGACACGCACAGTGTGGCTCAGCCCTCTCCAGCCCCCTCCTCACAGGATTTGATTGACGGAAGCCAATGGCTTCCACTGCTGCCTCTGTGGCCTGTGGGAAGAGAGAAAAGCTCTGCTGCTCCTGGGCACAATGCTGAATCAAGATAAGACTCGGGTAATTATTTCAGTGGAGCTGGGAAAAAGCTGATCATGGAATGTGTTTTTCCTTAGTGCAGGGAATGCATTAAGATAGAAAAAGACGTTATGCCTTTACAACCACATTAAACAGAGTTTGGTCATGCAGCACTCCTAAGCATATAGGGAGGTTACCCAATGTGCTCTGTCCTGTTAATATACGTCTTTGATTAAAATAAAAAACCAACAGCCAACAGTTTGAACATTTTTTAATGAAATATCATAATACTTTGGCATGTGCGGTGGGTCCTTTATAGCCTAAAAAATTATACCAGAACAAATAACTTTCACATGTTCCACCAGTCTCAGACAGCTCTAAACTGCTTTGCACATGTATGTACACCTTTTACATTTTTCTTTAACTTGGAATAAAATGGATTTATTTGGGTTTTATATCACTAAACTAGACTAAATAATACACATTTTCAATCTGAAAAAACATAGTTTCCAAATAAACCTGATTGCATCTGTATTCATGCTTTTTATTGTGACGTAATTATATAAGCTGTGGGTCAACCAGTTGCCCAAAGAAGTCACGCAACTAGTTAAATTGAAACAACCTACTTGCAGTTTAGGTGTTACATGATACTAAATAAATACACCTATTTAAGGAAAACCCCAGAATTTGTAAGGAAAAGTTCACCTTCTTCACATTCAGAAAATCTGGGCAGGCACAATTTAAAACCTACATATGGTAAAAAATGTTTCCCAACATCATTCATGCTCCTTTCAATCACTTCCACTGGCACACACTTTGTCAAAACAAAATTCTCTTCATTAAGGATGAAGGCCAATGTTTCATAAGTTTCTACTCATCAAACATATCCATATAAACAACTTCAAGTTTCAATTGTTTGCTCTGTCCAACCATGCAATTGGATGTTATCCATCAACTTGCATGATGGGTATCTTAACTTCCCAATAGACCCAGCCTTTTAACAATGTCAGTCAGCATCAAGAAGATAAAGAAAACGTTCTGGAGATGCACCAATCAGAGTTGGACTGTAAAAAAAGATAAATATGTATACAGACCACGATGCCAAAATGTGAATCAAGGTTGCTAAACAGTTTTCCACATGTAAAAGTGCAAAAAATAAATACATAAACAACACCAGAAAATACAACTTATGTCCAATGTATCAATAAGTCCCATTCAAATATAGTTGCTTAAAAAACAAGATAAGTGAGCAGGTGCTGGTATCATTAGTAACAAATAAATGCGTGACCACGTCCAGGTGACCCTACATGGATTTACACTTACCACAATGGATGGGTCTTCTATTACTAGATAGGTCTCACTGTGCTTTTTTGGTTGGATCCACTGTGTATCTGTCAGGAACCATAAACCAGGAGGAGAAATAAAGTGCAGTTAAAATCACACTTTTAATGAAATATCAAATGTAACCTAGATCAGGAACATAGTCAAAACAGAAGGCAAGGTTTGGATGCCAGAGCGGGCTATCAGATGAGCTAGAGTCGGGAAACCAGAAGTCAGCGTAGTCAGGAGCAAAAAATCAGGAACAGGAATGGAAAGACAAATCAGCCAGACTGAGTTGTACACAGGAACACCATTAGGAACACAATGGAGGTCATACCATGCAAGGGCAGGGAGGAAATGAGCTAAGCTGCTAAAATAGCAAAAAGGGCTGGCTGTAGGCTGGACTAATGAGGCAGGTAATGGTATCCAGGTGAGTCACTGGGGAGACAATGAGTAGCTGGTAATTAACTGACAGCTTAACAGCTTCTGAGCACTGAAAGAAAAGAGCTGCTCATTAAGTAGTAGGAGCCCAGCCCTGACAGTACCCCCTCCTTAACAACCCCTTCCCCTTGGGGGGGCACCAGGCTTGAGGGGAAAATGTAGATGGAAAGCGTGGAGGAGGGCAGGAGCATGTACATGTAGTATGAGCCCCAAGAGCGTTACTCCGAACCCATCTAATGAACTAGATATTGTATGCATTCACAAAAACCTACAAGAGTCAATGATAGGTTGTATCTCATATTCCTCATGGTTGTCAACCTGAACCGGGGGCATGGTACCAAGGTGGTATAGCGGTTACTTACCAAATGTTTTAATAAGGAAACATGGAATACATTGGAAATACGCATGTTAGAAGGAAGTATGCCACTGGGTTAAACCTACGGAGTATATGGAAAGGCCCAATATACCGAGGCACCAGTTTTGGTGAAGGGACACGGAGCTGAAGTTTATGGGAAAACAGCCAGACCCTCTCCCCAACTTGGTAGGAGGGTGCAGGTAGGCGTCGGCGGTCAGCATGGAGTTTGCACCTCTCTCTGGGGCATTGCAAGAATTCTTGGATATGCACCCAAGTGGAACAAACTTCTTGAAGATGTCCTCTAACACAGTAATTCCCTGCAGAACAAATGTATCAGGCAACATGAATGGCTGGAACCCATAGTTCACCATAAACGGAGATAATCAGGAGGCTGCATTGATGGCATTATTGTGAGTAAACTCCGCCCAAGGTAACAGGTCCGACCAGTACTTATGGTGGTCTGAAATATAACAATGTAGGAACTGTTCCAAGCCTTGGTTGGCCCATTCTGCAGCCTCATTGGACTGTGGGTGATATGCCAAGGAGAAGGAAAGCTGAATTCCCAACTGTGCACAAAAGGCTTGCCAAAACATGGACACAAACTGGCTACCCCTGTCTGAGATGATAACTTTAGGTAACCTATGTAACCAAAAAATTTCCTGAGCGAATATTGATGCCAGTTCTTTGGATGTAGGTAACTTCTTTAGTGGAATGCAATTCCACTGTATTCTAACTGTATTGCCCTGGGAGTTATGTAAATCCACAATAAAATCAATAGACAAGTAGGTCCAAGGCCTCTATTCACTGGGTATGGGTTTTAGAAGGTCTACTGAAAGGTGTTGGGATATTTTATTCTGAGCACACATGGGACAAGCAGCTATAAAGGTGGTTACATCAGTGCAGAGACTAGGCCACCAGAATTGTTGAGACATAGACCATATGAGTTGATTTTCTTCTTCTTTGGAAGATTGGTAGGTCTGGAGCAAAGCAATGCAGAGATTCTCAAGGACAAAGCAGCAGTCATGAGGTTTTCCAGGAGGAGAATGAATTTGAGAAGCCAGAATTCTCTCACCCAAAGGTTAAGTGAGACTAATGAGAATAGTGGCCAAAATGCAATCCAGAGTAGGAACAGACTTCATTTTGGAAGAGGAGGAAAACTGCCACGATAATGCATCTGCCCTCTTTGTACCTGGTAAGAATGAGACTATGTAGTTGAAGCTTGACAGAAAAAGGGCCAACCTTGCCCTTCTAGGAGATAAGCGTTTAACCTCAGACAAGAATGTGAGATTCTTATGGTCCGTCAGAATGAAGACCGGCACAATAGTACCCTCGAGGAGATGCCTCTATTCTTTAAGAGCTAAAATGATGGCTAATAATTCTCTGTTCCCAATTGCGTAATCGCATTCTGCTAGAGACAATTTTTCAGAAACGTAGCCACAAGGATACATTATTATTATACAGTGTATATATATATAGCACCAACAGTTTGCTCAGCACTTTACAATATACGCTACAGATACATAGGGCCCACAGGAGTAGGACATTGAGACAGGAGAGCGCTTACTCCAGTCTCAGATGCATCAACCTCAGAAATGAAGGGTAATGTAGGATCAGGATGTGCCAGCACTGGAGCTGCAGCAAAAGCCACCTTGAGGGATTCAAATGCTTTAATGAAATTCGGAGAGCAATTCTGTGGGTTGCCCTCCTTTCTGGTCATATCAGTCAGGAGTTTGACCAGAGAAGAGAAATTACTAATACATTTCAGATAATAATTGGCGAAGCTGAGAAAACATTGTAGCGGACGTAGACCTATGGGTTGAGGCCACGGTAAGACTACAGACAGTTTCTCTGGGTCCATCAGCAGATATTACATAATCCAAAAATTTCACCTGTTTACGATGAAACTCGTACTTTTCCAACTTGCAATACACGTTGTTCTCTCTCAACCTCTGTAGCACATGGGAGATGTCTGTGTGGTGGCTCTCTAGGGATTTTAAATATATGAGAATATCATCAAGGTAAACCTCCACACATTGCTGCAGCATATCTCGGAGGACATCGTTAATAAATTCCTGGAAACTGCAGGAGCATTTCAGAGACCAAAGGGCATTACGAAGTATTCGTAGTGTCTGCTTCTAGTATTAAATGCAGTCTTCCATTCGTCGCCCTCTTCAATCCTCACAAGATTGTATGCCCCTCTCAAATCGAGGTCCCTTGAGGCAGTCAAATAATTCCATTATCAATGGGACTGTATAAGCATTTTTAATAGTAATGCGATTGAGACCTCTATAATCAAGTCAGGGTCTCAGTTCACCATTCTTCCTTTTCACAAAAACAAAACAGCACCGGCAAGAGGAGAGGATTTGTGGATGAACCCTCAAGATAGTGAATCCACAATATACTCCTCCATAGCCTTATCCTCCGAGACAGACAGAGGGTAAACCCAGCCATGAGGAGGAATGGCACCAGGTTGAAGATCAGTTGTGCAGTCATAAGGCCAATGTGGCGGCAAAATACTGGCCTGACCTTTGTCAAAGACATCAGAGAATTCCCGGTACTCTTCTAGCAAAGAAGAGACTGAATTTGTGCACAAGCTCCTACTCACTTTCTGGAAACAAGTATTAGTGCATTGTGGTGACCATGACAGAATCTCAGCTCTATGCCAATCAAATGAAGGATGGTGCTTCTGTAACCAATGATAACCAATCAAAACTGCGTAATGAGGTGAAGAAAGTACTTGGAATTATCTCATGGTGAAGAGCCCCTACAGCCATGGTCAACAGAGCAGTTTCATGGGTCACATGGGCAAGCTGTAGAGGTCTCCCATCAATAGCCTCAATGGCAAGTGGGAAGGCACGAGGCTGCAGCGGTATCAAGTGTTTCAACATGAAGGCACTATCTATGAACAAGCCTTCAGCCCCAGAATTGATTAGTGCCAGTGTCGATGGAAAATTCATACCAGGAAAGGGTAACCGGAACTAGAGGGATCCAAAGACACCACCTACAGGACCTCAGATGTGGCTGTTTCCCGGATGGATTAGACAAGACTTTAATAAGTGACCTGCTTGGCCACAGTAAAGGCAACGTATCTCCCTTCTCCTAAAGGCTCTCTCTTCAGCAGAGAGATGTGTGAAGCCCTGCTGTATGGGCTTCACTGGAGAACTGAGGCCCAGGAGGCATGGGAGGTGAGGGAGGCATGGGTGGGAATGCAAAACTCAGAGCCAAACATACAGGAGGCTTCTGCAAGTGCTCCTTAAAGGAAGGTCTCACTCAGAGTCTGGTATCAATGAGAATAGCAAACAAGATCAACTCCTCCAGATTCTTAGGTATATCTCGAGCTGCAATCTCATCTGTAATGTTATCAGAGAGGCCATGGGAAAAAGCAGCCATGAGAGCCTCATTGTTCCAACCAACCTCTATTGACAAAGTACGGAATTCAATAGCATAGTCGGCAACAGTTCTCATACTCTGTTTAATGGACATGAGGCTCTTGGCAGCAGAGATGGAGGCCACAAACTCAGAGTAATTCTGGACAATGAGTTTTTGTGTCTCCCATAGAGGGTTTGCCCAAGCCAAGGCTTTGCCAAAAAGCAAAGAAATAATGAAGCCTATTTTGCTTCTCTCTGTAGGGAACGCCTGGGGCAGCATCTCAAATTACATTCCAACCTGGTTGAGAAACCCTGTGCAGTGAGTGGAATCACCCCCAAACTACTAGGGAAGTGGAGCAGAACCAGTCATACCTCTTACAGTGGTAGTATCAGAGGCAGCTGCCTCAACCGAGATAGGAACAGCAGCAGGGATGGCTTGCAACACTGGTTGCACTAGAGCAGCTGGGGTAGGAGGATCCAGATGAGCAGTTTGGATTAGGAGCGTTTGTAATGCTATGGCTAACTGATCCAAGTGATGGTCCTGCTCGTCCAATCTGGAAAAAAATATTGCGATTAGGTGGATTGCATGCATCTTCTGAATTCATGGCCTTTGTGTAATGTCAGGAATCATGAACCAGGCGGAGACAGAAAGTGAAGTTAAAATCACACCTTTAATGAAATAGGAAATATAACATAGTCAAAACAGAAGCCAGGGTTTGGATGCCAGATCGGGTTATCAAATGAGACAGAGTTAGGAAACCAACATAATCAGGAGCCAAAAATCAGGAACAAAAATCAGAAGAGAAATCCGCCAGACCGAGTTGTACACAAGCAGCTCCTGAGCACTGAAAGAAAAGAGCTGCTCATTAAGTAGCAGGAGCCCAGCCCTGACAGCATCTTGTCACCAACTTGACCATTCACATGTATCAGGATGCAATTCCTTCCAATGCAATACACCACCACTCAGAAAACAGTATCAGGAAAATGTTCATTGTGCAAAGTAGCAGACTATATTGAAATATAAAACCTTACAATTACACTACACTGATATGTACTGTATATGTGTCTAAGGACCGGCACAAGGTACACACAATGCTTATGGTTATGATGGCTGCTATTGCCCCAAGACCAGAAATTGGCTTGATCTCCAGCAATGGGATGTAACATATCAGCTGGGGAACATTGCCTTAACTAGTTTTGTCTGTGATTGAAAGTCTTGAGGACATTAGAATTGTTAACAGTTAAATCCAAGAACTTAGTCCAATTAAGAATCTGTGAGAAAATCTGAAAATGTCTGTTCAACAACAGTTCCCATCAAGTCTAGAAGAATTAAAACAAGAATGAGCAAAAATTGTAAATTTCAGCTGTGCAAAGCTAAAAGAGAACTACACCCCAAAAAAGTTTGTATCTGTAACAGCAGCAAAATATGATTTTATGATGTATCGACTTGGTAGAGTGACACCATGTTTAAGAACATTAATAACATTTATGTCACAAAATAGGAATACAAAATGTTTTCAGGTGTAATTAAATATGCTGTGTACGTTGTAAAATAAAATTACAAAAACTCCAAGGGGAACATTCTGTACATTTGGAATGTGGTGTATGAGTCACTTTGCCCAACACATTTTGTTCATCTAACCGAAGTAATCCAGGCTGTTGCATGTAAGCATGTAAAGTGGAGTTCCAGTCAAACTGTAAAAAAAATATTAGTCAGCAGCTACAAAAACTGTAGCTGCTGACTTTTAAAAAACAGACACTCGCCTGTCCCTTGATCCTGCGGTGTCCTCCCCACAGCCTGTTTCACCGGCCTTCCTGTGTTCAAGGCACCGGCATCTTCAATGTGGGCACCCAGCTGTGACAGCTTGTGGGCTCACAGCCGGGTGCCCATTGTGCGTGCATGAGTAGCCCTGCACTTTCTGAACGGTCCCATAGTCTTCTGGGACCTGTCACATATCCCAGAAGACCACGGGGGGGGACGGTTTCTACTTCCGATCACCTAGGCAATTGCAGCAGAAGTTGGAGCGGGTATCTGTCAATTTCGGGTACCCGCTCCCCAAAGGTGCCAATCCTTAACGGGGAGCGGGGGACCAGTCCTTTAAAGTGGAACTTCCCCTTTTGGGTGCAGCTCTGCTTTAAGATTTGACTTTAATCAAAAGTTGACACTATTTTTTGGAAAAAGGGATATATAAAAAATAATAATAAAGTAGAGAATTTTAGAACATGATAAATTTCACTAAGATTGTGAAAATACATAGATTTTCAGGACACTGTTTAATTTTAATAATGTTTACTTCTGAATATGTTGTACAATCTGAATTCATGCTTGAATATTTGTGCCTCAAGCTATCAAAACCCTCAAGTGTCTTAAAAAGTCTGAAAACAATTGATCTTCTCTGAAACCACTATACTTTGGTTCTGTTGTTGTACATGAAAGCTATAAATTGGAACAGCACATGCACATGGTAAAGCTACAGTGCCTTGGACTGTAAAAAAAATATAACACTGAACAACAGTTTTCATGAGTCATATATTGTTCACATGCACTGAAAATGGAACACTTGCATTTAATTTTTGATGTAGGATTTATCAGTTACAAATCATTATTATATTTTTCCTAATTGGACATGAAATGTAATGAAATAATGTGTAATATAGACACTCCCGGAACTTCAATGCATTTGCATCCACATACTAGAAACGCTATTTAATTAATTTTATAACTCAAAGCAAACTCACCCATCCTTCCATGTCACCATGCTTTTTTTTGTTAAGAAATCACTTTAAAGTTCCACTCAAAAGCAGAAGTTCCGCTTATTTGCCTCCTCCCCCCCCGTCCACGCCATATTTGGCACCTTTTTGGGGGGAGCGGCTATCTGGTTCACGACAAAGTGAGCAGGAAGTTCTGCCCCCTCCTTGCTCCCGCAGTCTCCTGGGAACTTTCACAGTTCCCATAAGACTGCCGGACCAATCAGGAGGCACAGCGCGACTTGCACATGCGCAGTGGGCACCAGGCTGTGAAGCCGCAAGCTGTCCCACAGATGCCAGCGCCATGGAGGACAGAAGGAGAGAAGGGACTGGGTGGGTGAGTACATCACTGGACCCTGGGACAGGTAAGTGTGTGTTTATTAAAAGTCAGCAGCTACAGTTTTTGTAGCTCCTGACTTTTAATAAACACAAAAATGGCTGGAACTCCACTTTAATAAACACCTTCACATTTCTGGTCCAGGCCATCTTGTGTAAGGGCAGACGATTTATGTAGTATTTACTTCCTGGAATCCATTACCTTTAGCTCAAACATGCAGGCAGGAGGGTGTACTTAGCTGGGAAAACCCCTGCTCCCCTCCTGAAGACTCCTAGGATGTATAACATCTGAAGAAATGTAAAAAAAAAAAAGTTTAAAACAAGTAAATAAGATTTACTTTCCTATCTATTTACTAATGCTAGCAGGATAAGGATTCCAGAAGAATTTGAGTAACCTCAATTTTGCATGCCAAAATTACAATACTATAAAATCAAGAACCACATAAATACAGACATTTTTTATTTATTTATTTTTTAAAACAATTATTTCAGCAAAACTTCACATTATCTACACAATAATACGCCACACCTCAGTTGTTCTTTTTTATTATAATTTAGCTATGCAGTTAGTGATAACAAGTTCATATGTATGAATAAGTCATAAGTCAAGAATGCTGTAACTTGGGGAACATCTCTTAAAGTGTCATAGCTATCCATCATAATATTAATGTTTCTTGTACCAAAACTAGTACAACATGAAAACTAGGCTGTGACTGCAAATTAAAATGATGACCCAGACATAAAGGATTGTAAAGGGATTCAAATACATTAATACTATAGTATCAACAGTTAAAAGGAATTGTGATTTGTAATCCTTGAATATGAAGCAACAGCCACATGACTTTGTAAGGTGTAAGCAAATTCAACAAAAATGTAAAATGTTTTTAGAACTGTAGGATGCACATATGACTGAATTGCTTTAACCTGGAGGCCAGCAACTGGTAGATTGTGACATCTGATGGGTAGATTGTGTACCTGTTGTAGATAATAACTCCGCCTTCCACCTTTCAAACCTCAGATCAAAGTGGCAATGTGTATTGCAGAGACAAGGAAAGTCCTAGGCATCCCTGTCAACTTGATGTTATGTGACACAGCTAATGCAAGACCTGAGAAGAGTTTCCTGCCCAGTACTGCTGTGTCTGAGGTCTGCTAATACATTTCAGAAAGGGAGGAAGGGGGTAGTTTGTGCTGGAGGCTATTTTAGCCTGGAGGGAGATGTTTGTACTGGTTTTGCTTGTGAGAGGGACATGTTTGTTAGTTACTCCTGACCTCTGCACTGTTAAAATCTTATGACCTCTGCACTGTGTTACTCACTCCTGACTTCTGTTTTATATATTCTACTGACCTCTAAACTCTGCTTTATTTACTCCTGCTTTATTTACTCCTGTTCCATAAACTCTGTGTTACTCACTACTGACCCCAGAACTCTTAATAATTTAGTCACTTTTTAATGGGGCCATGCTAGGTTATTTCCTTTAAAAAAGTGTGATGCGCCCTGGTGATCTTTTTTCTCTTCCATGTTGTTCAGGTATATTTCCACCTCTGTAGGCTCTCATACCTATGCTTTAACCCTATTTTGCATAAACACTTTTCTAAAACTGGACCCAAGAACATACTTCTCTTCAGAAACAGCACTCAACACTGTTCCCCACTGCAGCCTTGGGGTCCTTATATTTCTGTGATAGTACTTTTAGCTGGACAGACCTGAATACTGTAGATCAGTAAGACACAGCCAGTTGGATTCTGCTTGTTTAAAGGCAGTAATATGGTTCTACCTAACTGCATTTATGCAACATGCTGTGTATTGGGGTAGGGTTATAATTAGGTGTTTGACTGGAATTAGGACTATTTTACTATGCCTAAAAAAAACTATTTTGAGGTAGAAATTATGCAAACTTTCCATTTGTTTATGTAACCAGATATATTATCTGAAGAAGTGTGTTATCTGTGCATTTAATAAATATGCCAAACCCCATCTAGAAATTACAAGAAAGCACCTATGTTTGTACCCATGGTACCTACGTGGTTACCTTGCAGTTCTAGATTCGGAGTTTGAATCACACCAGTTTGCATGTACTTCTTGTTTGCAATGGGTGTTCAAATATTTTTCCCACAATCCAAAAACAAATTGGTACAGTAGCTTAATTGACTTTCTCTACCGTGCGCATTAGTGAGGAAAGAACAGATTGTAATACTCTTTGGGGACAATGGTTGATGTGAATGGTTTCAGGCACTCTTAAAAGTATTCTTCAAAGCTGGCACTATTGAAATACCATAAATAAACTATTGTCATTAAAGCTCAACTCTATTTTTTCTTTTTCTTTAGATTGTGTAGGGAAGGATTACAACCTCTGTCAAGTGTTTTTTGTTTTTTTAATTAATATCTGTATTTCCAAGAGAAAGACTTCACCCATAGTACTAGAAGTGAGGGGAAATTTACACAGCAAGCACACAGAAATTAAAATGTAACAACTCTTCCTCACACTCTCTAAATTTTAAGGAATGTTTTGTGCTGTTAATTTTTTTAACTACATTTTTTTTATTGGTTTAACTAAAACCTATCCCATCATTTCATTGCCTTAGTACAATGTTGCACTATTTTAATGTATTTATTATTTGTTATGTTATTGATCTTTGTTCTTAATTATTATTATTATACAGTATTTATAAAGTGCCAATAGTTTGCTCACCCTTACAAAGGGGGACAGAACATGTGACAGAACAATACCAATACAATGTGATACACGAGGGGTTCGAGGGCCCTGCTCTTTCGAGCTTACAATCTAGGATATGTTCATCAGTTTGAATCCCAGCCACAATGCTACCTGCCTAGAGCTTGCATGTTCTAATTTGTGATATATATTCATATTTACCATGTATTTTATTATTATTATTATACAGTATTTATAAAGCGCCAATAGTTCGCTCAGCGCTGTACATTACAAAGGGAGACAGAACATGTGACAGAACAATACCAATACAATGCAAAACATGAGGGGATCGAGGGCCCTGCTCTTTCGAGCTTACAATCTAGGAATGTCATGCAGACATAATTTTTCATCATTATGACTATTGCTTAGTCTTATAGCCCTGATGAAGAGGGAGTGGTATTGCCATCGAAACGCATTGGATATTGTTATATGACTTTTTATCAGCAATAAAATTATCTTTGACTCTTTTATCTGATATTGATCTGGTACTCACTTCTGTATTTTTATGATTTCAGCTATGTTCTTAACTGTCAGCACATTGATCTATTTCACATCATGGGGTTTCTGTGCAAAGCGAGTGGCATTCAAATTTTTCACCAAGACCCCACATGCATATCACGGTGGCAGCACAGTGGCTATGTGGTTAGTACTTTTGCTCAGCAGCTATATTATTATTATTATACAGTATTTATAAAGCGCCAACAGTTCACTCAGCGTTGTACATTACAAAGAGGGACAGAACATGCGACAGTACAGTAACAATACAATGCAAAACACGAGGGGTTCGAGGGCCCTGCTCTTTCAAGCTTACAATCTAGGATATGTTCATCAGTTTGAATCCCAGCCACAATGCTACCTGCCTAGAGCTTGCATGTTCTCCTTGTGCCTGCATGGGTTTCCTCTGGGTACTCTGGTTTATTCTCACACTCCAAGGACATGCGCTGGTAGGTTAATTTGATTTTGTCTAATTTGGCCCTGGTATGTGTATGAATGTGTGTTAGGGTCCTAAGATTGTAAGCTCCTTGAGGGCAAGGACTGATGTGAATGTACAATATATATATATATATATATATATATATATATATATGTGTGTGCGTGTGTGTGTGTGTGTGTGTGTGTGTAAAGTGCTGTGTAAATTGGCAGCGCATAAGAACCTGTAATAAATAAATAAACCTGGGTCTCACCACTTTATTAGAGTACAAAGCTATTCCAAGAGAAAGCTCTAGATTTGCCTATTATCTATTGTGTACTTTGTGTTTTCACAAAATGACAGTCTGAATAATTTTTATTCATCACCAGGTTTAATTCATTCATATCTTTATATTCATTCATACACTGAACAACACTCCCTGCAAAATCTAAGAGCCTAACAGTCAGGCACACATTAAAAAAAAGAAAACTATGCATTTCAGTCTTTTGGATACTTATAATACCTATAATTTATAAAATGTGTGTGTGTATATATATATATATATATATATATATATAATTGTATTTTGTTTTTTGTTTTTTTTACTTTGCTAATTGGCAGGCTGACCAAGTCAGGTCCATGGAAGGCCAAAGAAGAGTCGCCCTCAGTACCATTATTCAACTAATTTTATTTTGCTTAATTTATGTAATTTCTTTGATGAAAATGGGGTAGATTTACCAAGGGAATAGTCTGAATTTTCAGTTACTTCAAAAATTCTGTTTGTTTAATTTCTCTTGCACAAGACTGGGTATTCAAAGTGAACACAGCTTCATCTTCTAAGTTAAATATATCATCCCTTTGCTAAGTGAACAGCTTCTATTCCTTTAGTAAATAAATCCAAATGAATGGAATGGCAATGGCAAAACTCAGCAGAAGATTTTGGATAACATATTAGCCTCTCATAGGAAACCAATCATAAATGTATATATGTTAATATAAGGTACCTTATAAATAACACTACTGTTTGCACAGTTTAAAATAACTTGCAATAAATTAAAATAAGCAATAATAGTTCATTTAACAATGTGTGTTCATTTTCCACTAAGCTAGTGTACTTCAAGCACCCAGACAGGGTGAATTTAAAATATTTAGGTAAATCTTGTCATTTCCTCTAGATATATTTAGGTATTTTGAAGTTTTGATAGATTGACATAAAAATTGCTGTATATTTCTTACTCAAGTGTTTGTCATTATATAAAAATTCTCTCTCTCTCTCTCTCTCTCTCTCTCTCTCTCTCTCTCTCTCTCTCTCTCTCTCTCTCTATCTATCTATATATATATATATATATATATATATATATATATATATATATAGACTAATAGGAATTAGGAGTATTTTATGCTGAAAGTGTCTTCTTATGCATATAGTAAGTGGTGTGGGTGTAAGTGAGGTTTCATATTAGTTTTAAAGTCTACACCACTTTCTGCAGTTCGGTTTTAATGGAAATGAACAAGATGCCAGTGTGGCTCCATCGGCATCTCTCTCAAACAGCTTGTAATATTTTATTGTTGTGGAATGACCCTTGTACCAATATTACAGTTACACAGAGCAAAGTGCCCGACAGACAAAATAACCCCAAATATATTTCATGTTACCATGTTTTCAGGTCCAAATAACTGAAGACATCAGAAAGAACATAGGACATGAACTGATGCATTTCTGAACTAAAAAAAAAAGGTAAGTACACTCTTATATGTTACAATCATACACGGTTTATACGTTAGCCTCAAACTTTCCTTTATAAACAACTATGATTGCATCGCATATCTTTGTTCAGTGAGGAATCAGTATGGAAGGTTACAAGTAGGGAGTTGAAAATGTGTCGCATGGAGTTGCAGCGTTTCCTGCATAGATCTGGTTAGCAGGGAAAAGTATTACTAATGATTGCTCATGAGTGCAAAGTTGAGCTCTGTGCTGTTTTTTTCCTAGGCTAACCTTTTAACCTTATGGAAGGTATGGATTTTGGTAAAAATAGGGTTCAAAAGCAGAATGTAACCCAGGAGGCTCAATTCACAAAGCTTTAAAAATAGGATAAGAATTTTTATTGTAGCCATGCGACACTTATATTCAAATCTCATTGGACGAGGTTTAAAATAGCTGTCACTTTATTTTTAAAATAAGTATATTTTTCCTGGTGTGAATTGAGCCCAGAATTGTTAAATTCGAATTCTATTATCTGTTATGTACCTCGCCTTGGTATGTGATGATACATCGGATATTACACCGAGATGACTTTATTTTACTTGTTCTAGTATGTTATCTTTCATGGATTTCCATTCCACCCTGCAGTTAATGCAGGTAATAAAATGCATTATTTTTGCAAACACACGTGACAGTTTATATGATCTTTAATTCAGAATATTATCCCCTGAACAGGTAAACTTATGTTGTCCTATGATCTACTCCATGTCTGTTAAATCAAGCCCAGTGTCAGTCGGTGATGTGCCAGATTAACCCTTCATCCTCCTCATGGGCTTTAAAACAACTTGTCATCCACACAGTACATACACAACACAAACGTCCCCTGTGGACGGCAGCAATGTAAAATACTAGCCAAGTGCGCATACCAGCTCTTGTCCAATTCCGCTGTTTAATCCAATGAAGGCAATTTTCCAAGATAATTACCGACATGTTTTAATGCATATGCATGAAAAAGAATTTTTTTTCCAGGAGACCGACTTTACATGTTTGTGTAATTGATTGAGGCGCTGACCCGCTATTCAAAATGTTATTTGAGAGCCATCAGAATGCGTAAACTTGCAAATTGCCCGGCTTGTATCTGAATTAATACCTCATTCATCATCATTATGGGTTGATAAGTTAATTTAACCATTTCATTCTGCTTTAATGAGCTATAGTTAAATTAATGCTACATAATATATGAAAGTAACATTTAAATAGAGGCACTGGGCTGAGACAAACAGAAGCTGCTGCTATTTGGACTGGAATAGTCTGACATAAATCTTTTCTTCATTACAGGAGCCAGTCTGTTCTAGCGGCAGTTATGAAGTATTTTATTCATTTACTTTTGGTGTTTGGTTGCCAAATAGTATAGGTAAATTATGGGAGCTTGTAAATAATGTCTCTTGGATGTCTTTATTTAAATCAGTGTTATACTGAAAGGAAAAAAGGGATACACACTATGAAACAGGGATTTCATCTCACATCCAGACACTAATGCTGACCTGGCCAGACAGTATGATTGTTTGTGCCTTGGATATAGAGAAAGGTCATTACCAAAAGTTTGCCGTGTGTTTAGGGCTATGGTACATATTGATTAGTTAGTACATGGAAGGTCAGTTATATAGGTAAACTTCATAGCCACTCCCTACCTCATTCCAAAATATGACTGTAGGAACTGGATTGCCCCCCAATCCCCAAGCCCACACAGATGTGTTAAATATGAATTCTAGAGGAAAACTTTTTAATTGAAATTCATTCCTCAGTAACCACAAAGGATATAAATCCACTTGTGTGCACCAGTTGTCTTTGCAAACCCAGATATTACCTTGTAAAAGTAGCAGTGACATCAACATTGTGCTGTCCATAGCATGTGCAGAGAGCAAAGCTGTGGAAGGGACCAAACAGGCTCCACCCACTACAGACTGACTGCAGAAAACTTCAGAAGGGGGTGGAGACAAGACCAGTCACTCTGCACAAGGAGAGAGAGCAGTGACTGGTCTTTATTACAGGAAGCTCCTGCACAGAGGCAATTTTTCACATTGGATTATTGCTAGATCTGAAAGAAATACACAAAGATTCAAGTAAGAATACATATGCTTCTTGAATTTAG